>NC_057798.1:51068558-51249469 GCF_018294505.1 Triticum aestivum | reverse complement strand
ACTGTTTTTATAAAAAAATATTACTGTTATGATTTAAACAAGTTTGAACATATTTAAACACAAATAAATATCAAACAACATTTAAAATGCATAAAAACAAAAATTGGGGAGCCTAGGAATCAAACCCAGGACCTCCTAGTGTGTGTGCTATGTGCTGACCAGTCGGGCTAGTGGGCGGGTTATGATTTAGATAGGGTTCTAATTTAGATAGGGTTAGGTGGTACTTATGGCGCACTAGGGGGAGGTGCGCCATTAGAACCCTCCCCCACTCCATCTGTTGCCCTCGCACTGTTGGCCTCCCTCCCTCCCTCGCCAGATTCCCCAACCGTACGCCACCGCCCCCTCCGTCCGCCGCAGCCACCCACGCGCCCCCGCCGCCTCCCTCTCCCCTTCCTCCCCCTCGAGCGCCGCCGCCCCCTTTGTCCGCCACGGCCGCCCACGCGCCCCGCCGCCTCCCTGTCCCCTTCCTCCCCCTCGAGCGCCGCCTCCCCCCGAGCCCCGCCTCTCCCGCGAGCGCCGCCTCCCTCGCCTCCCTCCCTAACCCTCGGAGCCGTCGGAGACTTGGATCCTCGGCGCCGCCCCACGTCCACCAGGAGAGGAGGCCCCACGTCCACCAGGAGAGGAGGCCCGCGACCTCCCCGCCATCTATCCCCGCCTCCCCCAAGCTCGCCATCTCCGCCCTCCGTCGTCTCCGCTCCGGCCACCACCTCATCGTGGTCAGGTAACCCTCCTCCCTCTGCCTCTCTTCTCCTCTCTTCCTCCTCTCCTCCCTCCCGGCCATGCCCTCTTCTTCTCTCTATTGCTAGGTTTAGGTTAAATTCCTCTCTAATTTAGGTCAAATTAGGTTCAAAAAATTGCTAATTTTGGTCAGCAACGGCCATAGCAAGTCAGCAACTGCCATAGCAATGCTCCTATGTTTTCTGTAGCGTTAGTAGAGTGCTAATTTAATCTCTGCTCTAGCTTTGTTTAGTGGTCATAATTGAGGCCTAGGGCAGCTACCCCTCTGCTAGTCTCGAGCAATTCAAAGATTTAAGAAATAGCATTGGATAGAGACTTGAAGGAATGAGCTATAAGCAGAGAGGAGATGAGATGTTTGTGTTTATATTCCAGATGCAGAGAGGAGATGAGATGTTCATTCTCTGGAATGCAGATACATTTTTCTTTTCGAACTTGTTTAACCAATAAATCTCCTTCCTTGATCATACATCTGAAGCTATGTATGATTCAATTCACAGTATAATATTGGGAGAGGAAATTATTAGTAGTGCTTTGGTTCTGATTGAGGCCAATTCAACTCTTTGATCCGACACGACATGTCACACTGCATCCATGTGTGTGAAGTAATTTAGATCATGTTAGTTCTCTACTGCCCAAGGTAATTGACTACAAGACCAGTAGATGGATAATCTGACAGTGAGGGTAGCAGTGAGATAATTTTAGTACTGACCTGGGAGAGGAAGTTGACCCAGATGGCGTAAAAGTTCTTTAGACTGTGCATGCTCTTTGTTTCGTGCAATCTAGTGTCGTACTGCCATCACAAAGTACATGACAAAACTAACAACACAGATGGCTTGTTGAAGTATCATAAGGTTATAAGGAGCACAGCAGCCGCTGTCAGCTATGATTTTTTTAGTTAACAGCAATCCATGATTTTTAGTTAACAGCAACCCATGATTTTTAGTTATAAGCAATCCATGATTTTTAGTTAACAGCAATCCATGATTTTTTGGCTGTTGGCTGCTGCTACTTGTTGGTGGGGCACTGGTGCTACTGCTAGTCTGCTACTTGTGCTGGATGTGCTACTGCTAGTCTGCTGCTCGCGTGTTGTTGTTAGTTACTTCGGTTGCTCGTTGGCTTCTGCTAGTGCTAGGCTGCTAGTAGTTCTGTAGTGTAGTTGCGGCTGCTAGTGCTAGGCTGCTAGCGTCCTCGTGGTGTTTTATGATCTGTTGTAAGGGTACTAATTGGTCTCTTCCGCTGCTTATTAGAGATGGGGGGAAGCAGCCACCGCCGCTCTGCCACACCGCAGTACGAGTTGGATGCTTCCGAGTTCTTCAGTATCATACTTGGGACTTCAGTATCATCCATGAAGCAGGTATATAAAATGAGAGATCTCCCCTTCACACATCTCATTATGATATCTGTTGTTTTCTACATCACTCATTGTTCCAAACTGCAGAGGCTGCCTGGCAGTTTTATGAACATGCTGGGTGAAGATCCACCAAATAATGTGAAGCTATGACAGGTCGGCAGCGGGTTTCGCAGGCTGTGGGATGTGGAGTTGGTGATCAAGGAGGGCCACATGTACTTGTATCGTGGGTGGGAGAAGTTCTACCATGCCTACGACCTGCGGCTGGGGTACTTCCTTCTCTTCAGGTACGACGACGACGCCACCATGCTCACCGTGAAGGTGTTCAACGCGACTATGTGTCGCATGCGCTATGCTGACGATGATGATGCCAATACGTTCTGCCTCTTCTTATTCCTCTACATTTGGCTTTGTCTCACATTGATTGTTAACGGTCATTGTTGCATTTGGACATGCAATGGGAGCAGCAGCAGCGACACTGGCTACAGCCAAAGCAGCAACGATTATGGCTGTAGCAAAAGCAACAGCGATTCTGGCTTTAGCAAAAGCAGCAGCGATTCTGGCAGCAGCGATTCTGACAACAAGAAGGATGATCCGGACTGGAGTGGGGGAGAAGAGGAGCAGAGTGGGGATGAGGAGCTGCAGGATGATGATGGGTATCAAGCTGAGGATGACCTAGCACTGGTGGTGGCTGACCAAGGGCAAGAGATGGTGGTGGCTGACCATGGGCAAGATATGGTGGTGGCTGACCATGGGCAAGAGATGGTGGTGAATGAGGATGACCTAGCGATGGTCGTGCCCGTCCTGCCTAAAGGTGGCCTCGCGATGGTGGTGGTGCCTGACAATGACCACGCACCAGTGGTGGCGCCGGCGATCCCACAGCTGGGCGACATGACCACACCAATTGTGGTAGAAGACTACATCCCTCTGCCTCCACCGCCTCGCCGCTCTTGGCGCATCAGGCTGATGAAGGAGAAGGAGAAGAACAATGAGAACTGAACCATGTCAGGTATGTCAGATCTCCAAAATGATATATATATATATATATATATATATATATATATATATACTTAGTTACCTATGTTATTGTTGGGTTTCGTAGTAATTTCAAAAATTTTCCTACGTGCACACAGGATCATGTGATGCATAGCAACGAGGGGAAGAGTATTGTCTACGTACCCTACGCAGACCGACTGCGGAAGCGATGACACGACGTAGAGGAAGTAGTCGTACGTCTTCGCGATCCAACCGATCAAGCACCGAAACTACGGCACCTCCGAGTTCGAGCACACGTTCAGCTCGATGACGATCCCCGGACTCCGATCCAGCAAAGTGTCGGGGAAGAGTTCCGTCAGCACGACGGCGTGGTGACGATCTTGATGAACTACAGCAGCAGGGCTTCGCCTAAACTCCGCTACAGTATTATCGAGGAATATGATGGCAGGGGGCACCGCACACGACTAAGGAATCGATCACGTGGATCAACTTGTGTCAACTTGTGTGTTTAGAGGTGCCCCTACCTCCGTATATAAAGGAGCCAAGGGGGGAGGAGGCGCCGGCCAGGAGGAGGTAGCGCAGGAGGAGTCCTACTCCTACCGGGAGTAGGACTCCCCCCCCCCCCAATCCTATTCCAACTAGGATTCCCAAGGGGGAAAGAGGGAGAGGGGTGGCCGGCCACCTCTCCTAGTCCTAATAGGACTAGGGGAAGGGGGGAGGCGCGCAGCCCCCTTGGGCTGCCCCTTTCTCCTTTCCACTAAGGCCCATGATGGCCCATATGGCTCCCGGGGGGTTCTGGTAACCTCCCGGTAACCCGGTAAAATCCCGATTTCACCCGGAACACTTCCGATGTCCAAACATAGGCTTCCAATATATCAATCTTTACGTCTCGACCATTTCGAGACTCCTCGTCGTGTCCGTGATCACATCCGGGACTCCGAATAACCTTCGGTACATCAAAATGCATAAACTCATAATATAACTGTCATCGTAACCTTAAGCGTGCGGACCCTACGGGTTCGAGAACAATGTAGACATGACCGAGACATGTCTCTGGTCAATAACCAATAGCGGGACCTGGATGCCCATATTGGCTCCTACATATTCTACGAAGATCTTTATCGGTCAGACCGCATAACAACATACGTTGTTCCCTTTGTCATCGGTATGTTACTTGCTCGAGATTCGATCGTCGGTATCCAATACCTAGTTCAATCTCGTTACCGGCAAGTCTCTTTACTCGTTCCGTAATACATCATCTCACAACTAACATATTAGTTGCAGTGCTTGCAAGGCTTATGTGATGTGCATTACCGAGAGGGCCCAGAGATACCTCTCCGACAATCGGAGTGACAAATCCTAATCTCGAAATACGCCAACCCAACATCTACCTTTGGAGACACCTGTAATGCTCCTTTATAATCACCCAGTTACGTTGTGACGTTTGGTAGCACCCAAAGTGTTCCTCCGGCAAACGGGAGTTGCATAATCTCATAGTCATAGGAACATGTATAAGTCATGAAGAAAGCAATAGCAACATACTAAACGATCAGGTGCTAAGCTAATGGAATGGGTCATGTCAATCAGATCATTCAACTAATGATGTGACCTCGTTAATCAAATAACAACTCATTGTTCATGGTCAGGAAACATAACAATCTTTGATTAACGAGCTAGTCAAGTAGAGGCATACTAGTGACACTCTGTTTGTCTATGTATTCACACATGTATTATGTTTCCGGTTAATACAATTCTAGCATGAATAATAAACATTTATCATGATATAAGGAAATAAATAATAACTTTATTATTGCCTCTAGGGCATATTTCCTTCAGTCTCCCACTTGCACTAGAGTCAATAATCTAGTTCACATCGCCATGTGATTTAACAGCAATAGTTCACATCACCATGTGATTAACACCCATAGTTCACATCGCTATGTGACCAACACCCAAAGGGTTTACTAGATTCAGTAATCTAGTTCACATTGCTATGTGATTAACACCCAAGGAGTACTAAGGTGTGATCATGTTTTGCTTGTGAGAGAATCTTAGTCAACGGGTCTGCCACATTCAGATCCTCATGTATTTTGCAAATTTCTATGTCAACAATGCTCTGCATGGAGCTACTTTAGCTAATTGCTCCCACTTTCAATATGTATCTAGATCGAGACTTAGAGTCATCTAGATTAGTGTCAAACTTGCATCGGCGTAACCCTTTACGACGAACCTTTTTTCACTTCCATAATAGAGAAACATATCCTTATTCCACTAAGGACAATTTTGACCGCTGTCCAGTGATCTACTCCTAGATCACTATTGTACTCCCTTGCCAAACTCAGTGCAGGGTATACAATAGATCTGGTACACAGCATGGCATACTTTATAGAACCTATGACTGAGGCATAGGAAATGACTTTCATTCTCTTTCTATTTTTGCCGTGGTCGGGCTTTGAGTCTTACTCAACTTCACACCTTGTAACACAGGCAAGAACTCTTTCTTTGACTGTTCCATTTTGAACTACTTCAAAATCTTGTCAAGGTATGTACTCATTGAAAAAACTTATCAAGCGTCTTGATCTATCTCTATAGATCTTGAAACTCAATATGTAAGCAGCTTCACCGAAGTCTTTCTTTGAAAAACTCCTTTCAAACACTCCTTTTATGCTTTACAGAATAATTCTACATTATTTTCGATCAACAATATGTCATTCACATATACTTATCAGAAATGTTGTAGAGCTCCCACTCACTTTCTTGTAAATACAGGCTTCTCCGAAAGTCTGTATAAAACCAAATGCTTTGATCACACTATCAAAACGTTTATTCCAACTCCGAGAGGCTTGCACCAGTCCATAAATGGATCGCTGGAGCTTGCACACTTTGTTAGCTCCCTTTGGATCGACAAAACCTTCCGGTTGCATCATATACAACTCTTCTTCCAGAAATCCATTCAGGAATGCAGTTTTGACATCCATCTGCCAAATTTCATAATCATAAAATGCGGCAATTGCTAACATGATTCGGACGGACTTAAGCATCGCTACGGGTGAGAAGGTCTCATCGTAGTCAATCCCTTGAACTTGTCGAAAACCTTTTGCGACAAGTCGAGCTTTGTAGACAGTAACATTACCATCAGCGTCAGTCTTCTTCTTAAAGATCCATTTATTCTCAATTGCTTGCCGATCATCGGGCAAGTCAACCAAAGTCCATACTTTCTTCTCATACATGGATCCCATCTCAGATTTCATGGCTTCAAGCCACTTTGCGGAATCTGGGCTCACCATCGCTTCTTCATAGTTCGTAGGTTCATCATGATCTAGTAGCATGACTTCCAGAACAGGATTTCCGTACCACTCTGGCGCGGATCTTACTCTGGTTGATCTACGTGGTTCAGTAGTATCTTGATCTGAAGTTTCATGATCATTATCATTGGCTTCCTCACTAACCGGTGTAGGTGTCACTGAAACAGTTTTCTGTGATGAACTACTTTCCAGTAAGGGAGCAGGTACAGTTACCTCGTCAAGTTCTACTTTCCTCCCACTCACTTCTTTCGAGAGAAACTCCTTCTCTAGAAATGATCCATTCTTAGCAACGAATGTTTTGCCTTCGGATCTGTGATAGAAGGTGTACCCAACAGTTTCCTTTGGGTATCCTATGAAGACACATTTCTCCGATTTGGGTTCGAGCTTATCAGTTTGAAGTTTTTTCACATAAGCATCGCAGCCCCAAACTTTAAGAAACGACAACTTTGGTTTCTTGCCAAACCACAGTTCATAAGGCGTCGTGGCAGGGGGCAGGGGGCACCGCACACGGCTAAGGAATTGATCACGTGGATCAACTTGTGTCAACTTGTGTGTTTAGAGGTGCCCCTGCCTCAGTATATAAAGGAGCCAAGGGGGGAGGGTGCGCCGGCCAGGAGGAGGAGGCGCAGGAGGAGTCCTACTCCTACCGGGAGTAGGACTCCCCTCCAATCCTATTCCAATTAGGATTCCCAAGGGGGAAAGAGGGAGAGGGGTGGCCGGCCACCTCTCCTAGTCCTAATAGGACTAGGGGAAGGGGGGAGGCGCGCAGCCCCCTTGGGCTGCCCTTTTCTCCTTTCCACTAAGGCCCATGAAGGCCCATGTGGTTCCCGGGGGGTTCCGGTAACCTCCCGGTAACCCGGTAAAATCCCGATTTCACCCGGAACACTTCCGATGTCCAAACATAGGCTTCCAATATATCAATCTTTATGTCTCGACCATTTCGAGACTCCTCGTCATGTCCGTGATCACATCCGGGACTCCGAACAACCTTCGGTACATCAAAATGCATAAACTCATAATATAACTGTCATCGTAACCTTAAGCGTGCGGACCCTACGGGTTCGAGAACAATGTAGACATGACCGAGACATGTCTCTGGTCAATAACCAATAGCGGGACCTGGATGCCCATATTGGCTCCTACATATTCTACGAAGATCTTTATCGGTCAGACCGCATAACAACATACGTTGTTCCCTTTGTCATCGGTATGTTACTTGCTCGAGATTCGATCGTCGGTATCCAATACCTAGTTCAATCTCGTTACCGGCAAGTCTCTTTACTCGTTCCGTAATACATCATCTCACAACTAACATATTAGTTGCAGTGCTTGCAAGGCTTATGTGATGTGCATTACCGAGAGGGCCCAGAGATACCTCTCCGACAATCGGAGTGACAAATCCTAATCTCAAAATACGCCAACCCAACATGTACCTTTGGAGACACCTGTGATGCTCCTTTATAATCACCCAGTTACGTTGTGACGTTTGGTAGCACCCAAAGTGTTCCTCCGGCAAACGGGAGTTGCATAATCTCATAGTCATAGGAACATGTATAAGTCATGAAGAAAGCAATAGCAACATACTAAACGATCAGGTGCTAAGCTAATGGAATGGGTCATGTCAATCAGATCATTCAACTAATGATGTGACCTCGTTAATCAAATAACAACTCATTGTTCATGGTCAGGAAACATAACCATCTTTGATTAACGAGCTAGTCAAGTAGAGGCATACTAGTGACACTCTGTTTGTCTATGTATTCACACATGTATTATGTTTCCGGTTAATACAATTCTAGCATGAATAATAAACATTTATCATGATATAAGGAAATAAATAATAACTTTATTATTGCCTCTAGGGCATATTTCCTTCAGTCTCCCACTTGCACTAGAGTCAATAATCTAGTTCACATCGCCATGTGATTTAACAGCAATAGTTCACATCACCATGTGATTAACACCCATAGTTCACATCGCTATGTGACCAACACCCAAAAGGGTTTACTAGATTCAGTAATCTAGTTCACATCGCTATGTGATTAACACCCAAGGAGTACTAAGGTGTGATCATGTTTTGCTTGTGAGAGAATCTTAGTCAACGGGTATGTCATATACAGATCCGTAAGTATTTTGCGAATTCTATGTCTACAATGCTCTGCACGGAGCTACTCTAGCTAATTGCTCCCACTTTCAATATGTATCTAGATCAAGACTTAGAGTCATCTAAATTAGTGTCAAACTTGCATCGGCGTAACCTTTTACGACGAACCTTTTTCCATAATCGAGAAACATATCCTTATTCCACTAAGGACAATTTTAACCGCTCTCCAGTGATCTACTCCTAGATCACTATTGTACTCCCTTGCCAAACTCAGTGGTATGGCATACAATAGATCTGGTATACAGCATGGCATACTTTATAGAACCTATGACTGAGGCATAGGGAATGACTTTCATTCTCTTTCTATTTTCTGCCGTGGTCGGGCTTTGAGTCTTACTCAACTTAACACCTTGCAACACAGGCAAGAACTCCTTCTTTGACTGTTCCATTTTGAACTATTTCAAAAATTTATCAAGGTATGTATTCATTGAAAAATCTTATCAAGCGTCTTCATCTATCTATATAGATCTTGATGCTCAATGTGTAAGCAGCTTCACCAAGGTCTTTCTTTGAAAAACTTTTATTCAAGTATCCTTTCATGCTTTGCAGAATAATTCTACATTATTTCCAATCAACAATATGTCATTCACATATACTTATCAGAAATGTTGTAGTGCTCCCACTCACTTTCTTGTAAATACAGGCTTCACTGTAAGTCTGTACAATAACTATATGCTTTGATCAACTTATCAAAGCGTATATTCCAACTCCGAGATTCTTGCACCAGTCCATAAATGGATCGCTGGAGCTTGCACACTTTGTTAGCTCCCTTTGGATCGACAAAACCTTCCGGTTGCATCATATACAACTCTTCTTCCAGAAATCCATTCAGGAATGCAGTTTTGACATCCATCTGCCAAATTTCATAATCATAAAATGCGGCAATTGCTAACATGATTCGGACAGACTTTTAAGCATCGATACGAGTAAGAAAATCTCATCGTATTCAACACCTTGAACTTTGTCAAAAACCTTTTTCGACAAGTCTAGCTTTGTAGATAGTAACACTACTATCAACGTCCGTCTTCCTCTTGAAGATCCATTTATTCTTAATGACTCACCGATCATCGGGCAAGTCAATCAAAGTCTACACTTTGTTCTCATACATGGATCATATCTCAGATTTCATGGCCTCAAGCCATTTCGTGGAATCTGGGCTCATCATTGCTTCCTCATAGTTCGTAGGTTCATCATGGTCTAGTAACATGACTTCCAGAACATGATTACCGTACCACTCTGGTGCGGATCTTACTCTGGAAGACCTACGAGGTTTGGTAGTATCTTGATCTGAAGTTTCATGATCATTATCATTGGCTTCCTCACTAACTGGTGTAGGTGTCACTGAAACAATTTTCTGTGATGAACTACTTTCCAGTAAGGGAGCAGGTACAGTTACCTCGTCAAGTTCTACTTTCCTCCCACTCACTTCTTTCGAGAGAAACTCCTTCTCTAGAAATGATCCATTTTAGCAACGAATGTCTTGCCTTCGGATCTGTGATAGAAGGTGTACCCAACAATTTCCTTTGGATATTCTATGAAGACGCACTTCTCCGATTTGGGTTCGAGCTTATTAGGATGAAACTTTTTCACATAAGCATCGCAGCCCCAAACTTTAATAAACAACAGCTTAGGTTTACTGCTAAACCATAGTTCATACAGTGTCGTCTCAACGGATTTAGATGGTGCCCTATTTTAAAACGTGAATGCAGCTGTCTCTAATGCATAACCCCAAAATGATAGTGGTAAAGAGATATCATAGATCGCACCATATCAAATAAAGTGCGGTTACGACGTTCGGACACACCATAACGATGTGGTGTTCCAGGTGGCGTGAGCTGTGAAACTATTCCACATTGTTTTAATTGAAGACCAAACTCGTAACTCAAATATTTGTCTCCGCGATCAGATCGCAGAAACTTTATTTTCTTGTTACGATGATTTTTCCACTTCACTCTGAAATTCTTTGAACCTTTCAACTATTTCAGACTTATGTTTCATCAAGTAGATATACCCATATCTGCTCAAATCATCTTGTGAAGGTCAGAAAACAACGATGCTTGCCACGAGCAACAGCACTCATTGGATCGCATACATCGGTATGTATTATTTCCAACAAGTCAGTAACTCGTTCCATTGTTCCGAAGAACGGAGTTTTAGTCATCTTGCCCAAAAGGCACGGTTCGCAAGCATCAAATGATTCATAACCAAGTGATTCCGAAAATCCATCTTTATGGAGTTTCTTCATGCGCTTTACACCGATATGACCCAAACGGCAGTGCCACAAATAAGTTGCACTATCATTATTAACTTTGCATCTTTTGGCATCAATATTATGAATATGTGTATCACTACGATCGAGATCCAATGAACCATTTTCATTGGGTGTGTAACCATATAAGGTTTTATTCATGTAAATAGAACAACAGTTTATTCTCTTACTTAAATGAATAACCGTATTGCAATAAACATGATCAAATCATATTCATGCTCAACGCAAACACCAAATAACATTTATTTAGGTTCAACACTAATCCCGAAAGAATAGGGAGTGTGCGATGATGATCATATCAATCTTGAAACTACTTTCAACACACATCATCACTTCACCCTTAACTAGTTTCTGTTTATTCTGCAACTCCCGTTTCGAGTTACTACTCTTAGCAACTGAACCAGTACCAAATACCGAGGGGTTGCTATAAACACTAGTAAAGCACACATCAAACACCTGTATATCAAATATACCCTTTTTCACTTTGCCATCCTTCTTATCCACCAAATATTTAGGGTAGTTCCGCTTCCAGTGACCATTTCCTTTGCAGTGTAAGCACTCAGTTTCAGGCTTTGGTTCAGCTTTGGGCTTCTTCGTGGGAGTGACAACTTGCTTGTCAATCTACTTGAAGTTCCCCTTTCTTTCCCTTTGCCCTTTTCTTGAAACTAGTGATCTTGTCAACCATCAACACTTGATGCTCTTTCTTGATTTCTACCTTCGTTGATTTCAACATCACGAAGAGCTCGGGAATCATTTTCATCATCCCTTGCATACTATAGTTCATCACGAAGTTCTACTAACTTGGTGATGGTGACTAGAGAATTCTGTCAATCACTATCTTATCTGGAAGATTAACTCCCACTTGATTCAAGCGATTGAAGTACCCAGACAATCTGAGCACATGCTCACTAGTTGAGCGATTCTCCTCCATCTTTTAGCTATAGAACTTGTTGGAGACTTCATATCTCTCAACTCGGGTATTTGCTTGAAATATTAACTTCAATTCCTGGAACATCTCATATGGTCCATGACGTTCAAAACGTCTTTGAAGTCCCGATTCTAAGCCGTTAAGCATGGTGCACTAAACTATCAAGTAGTCATCATATTAAGCTAGCCAGACGTTCATAACTTCTGCATCTGCTCCTGCAATAGGTCTGTCACCTAGCGGTGCATTAAGGACATAATTCTTCTGTGCAGCAATGAGGATAAACCTCAGATCACGGATCGAATCCGCATCATTGCTACTAACATTTTTCAACACAATATTCTCTAGGAACATATCAAAATAAACATATGAGAGCAACAACGCAAGCTATTGATCTACAACATAATTTGCAAAATACTACCAGGACTAAGTTCATGATAAATTTAAGTTCAATTAATCATATTACTTAAGAACTCCCACTTAGACAGACATCTCTCTAGTCATCTAAGTGATCACATGATCCATATCAACTAACCATAACCGATCATCACGTGAGATGGAGTAGTTTTCAATGGTGAACATCGTTATGTTGATCATATCTACTATATGATTCACGCTCGACCTTTCGGTCTCCGTGTTCCGAGGCCATATCTGCATATGCTAGGCTCGTCAAGTTTAACCTGAGTATTCTGCGTGTGCAAAACTGGCTTGCACCCGTTGTAGATGGACGTAGAGCTTATCACACCTGATCATCATGTGGTGTCTGGGCACGACGAACTTTGGCAACGGTGCATACTCAGGGAGAACACTTCTTGATAATTTAGTGAGAGATCATCTTATAATGCTACCGTCAATCAAAGCAAGATAAGATGCATAAAAGATAAACATCACATGCAATCAATATAAGTGATATGATATGGCCATCATCATCTTGTGCTTGTGATCTCCATCTCCGAAGCACCGTCATGATCACCATCGTCACCGGCGCGACACCTTGATCTCCATCGTAGCATCGTTGTCGTCTCGCCAATCTTATGCTTCCACGACTATCACTACCGTTTAGTAATAAAGTAAAGCATTACATCGCGATTGCATTGCATACAATAAAGCGACAACCATATGGCTCCTGCCAGTTGCCGATAACTTGGTTACAAAACATGATCATCTCATACAATAAAATTCAGCATCATGCCTTGACCATATCACATCACAACATGCCCTGCAAAAACAAGTTAGACGTCCTCTACTTTGTTGTTGCATGTTTTACGTGGCTGCTACGGGCTTAAGTAAGAACCAATCTCACCTACGCATCAAAACCACAACGATAGTTTGTCAAATAGACTCCGTTTTAACCTTCGCAAGGACCGGGCGTAGCCATACTTGGTTCAACTAAAGTTGGAGAGGCAGTCGCCCGCAAGCCATCTCTGTGCAAAGCACGTCGAGGGAACCGGTCTCGCGTAAGCGTACGCGTAAGGTTGGTCCGGGTCGTCTCGTCCAACAATACCGCCGAACCAAAGTATGACATGCTGGTAGGCAGTATGACTTGTATCGTCCACAACTTACTTGTGTTCTACTCGTGCATATAACATCAACATCAATAACCTAGGCTCTGATACCACTGTTGGGTTTCGTAGTAATTTCAAAAAATTTCCTACGCGCACACAGGATCATGTGATGCATAGCAACGAGGGGAGAGTGTTGTCTACGTACCCTACGCAGACCGACTGCGGAAGCGATGACACGACGTAGAGGAAGTAGTCGTACGTCTTCACGATCCAACCGATCAAGCACCGAAACTACGGCACCTCCGAGTTCGAGCACACGTTCAGCTCGATGACGATCCCCGGACTCCGATCCAGCAAAGTGTCGGGGAAGAGTTCCGTCAGCACGACGGCGTGGTGACGATCTTGATGAACTACAGCAGCAGGGCTTCGCCTAAACTCCGCTACAGTATTATCGAGGAATATGGTGGCAGGGGGCACCGCACACGGCTAAGGAATCGATCACGTGGATCAACTTGTGTCAACTTGTGTGTTTAGAGGTGCCCCTGCCTCCGTATATAAAGGAGCCAAGGGGGGAGGAGGCGCCGGCCAGGAGGAGGTGGCGCAGGAGGAGTCCTACTCCTACCGGGAGTAGGACTCCCCCCCCAATCCTATTCCAACTAGGATTCCCAAGGGGGAAAGAGGGAGAGGGGTGGCCGGCCACCTCTCCTAGTCCTAATAGGACTAGGGGAAGGGGGGAGGCGCGCAGCCCCCTTGGGCTGCCCCTTTCTCCTTTCCACTAAGGCCCATGATGGCCCATATGGCTCCCGGGGGGTTCCGGTAACCTCCCGGTAACCCGGTAAAATCCCGATTTCACCCGGAACACTTCCGATGTCCAAACATAGGCTTCCAATATATCAATCTTTATGTCTCGACCATTTCGAGACTCCTCGTCATGTCCGTGATCACATCCGGGACTCCGAACAACCTTCGGTACATCAAAATGCATAAACTCATAATATAACTGTCATCGTAACCTTAAGCGTGCGGACCCTACGGGTTCGAGAACAATGTAGACATGACCGAGACACGTCTCTGGTCAATAACCAATAGCGGGACCTGGATGCCCATATTGGCTCCTACATATTCTACGAAGATCTTTATCGGTCAGACCGCATAACAACATACGTTGTTCCCTTTGTCATCGGTATGTTACTTGCCCGAGATTCGATCGTCGGTATCCAATACCTAGTTCAATCTCGTTACCGGCAAGTCTCTTTACTCGTTCCGTAATACATCATCTCACAACTAACATATTAGTTGCAGTGCTTGCAAGGCTTATGTGATGTGCATTACCGAGAGGGCCCAGAGATACCTCTCCGACAATCGGAGTGACAAATCCTAATCTCGAAATACGCCAACCCAACATCTACCTTTGGAGACACCTGTAATGCTCCTTTATAATCACCCAGTTACGTTGTGACGTTTGGTAGCACCCAAAGTGTTCCTCCGGCAAACGGGAGTTGCATAATCTCATAGTCATAGGAACATGTATAAGTCATGAAGAAAGCAATAGCAACATACTAAACGATCAGGTGCTAAGCTAATGGAATGGGTCATGTCAATCAGATCATTCAACTAATGATGTGACCTCGTTAATCAAATAACAACTCATTGTTCATGGTCAGGAAACATAACCATCTTTGATTAACGAGCTAGTCAAGTAGAGGCATACTAGTGACACTCTGTTTGTCTATGTATTCACACATGTATTATGTTTCCGGTTAATACAATTCTAGCATGAATAATAAACATTTATCATGATATAAGGAAATAAATAATAACTTTATTATTGCCTCTAGGGCATATTTCCTTCAGTTATCTCTAATATGCTTAGTTTCCTATAGGTTAGCTTCATTTTACCTAAGTTGGCTCTAATATGCTAACTTAGAGCTTATATGCTTAGTTTCCTATAGGTTAGCTCCAAAATAACTTATGTTAGCACAAAATATCAAGTTTACATAATAAGCTTATAGTCTTCTTCGTATTCTTCTTCTTTTCCAAAATGACATAGGTTAGCTTCATTTTACCTAAGTTGGCTCTAATATGCTAACTTAGAGAGCTTATATGCGTAGTTTCCTATAGGTTAGCTCCAAAATAACTTATGTTAGCACAAAATGATCAAGTTTACATAATAAGCTTATAGTCTTCTTATTCTTCTTCTTTTCCAAAATGACATAGGTTAGCTTCATTTTACCTAAGTTGGCTCTAATATGCTAACTTAGAGAGCTTATATGCTTAGTTTCCTATAGGTTAGCTCCAAAATAACTTATGTTAGCACAAAATGATCAAGTTTACATAATAAGCTTATAGTCTTCTTCTTATTCTTCTTATTCTTCTTCTTTTCCAAAATGACATAGGTTAGCTTCATTTTACCTAAGTTGGCTCTAATATGCTAACTTAGAGAGCTTATATGCTTAGTTTCCTATAGGTTAGCTCCAAAATAACTTATGTTAGCACAAAATGATCAAGTTTACATAATAAGCTTATAGTCTTCTTCTTATTGTTCTTATTCTTCTTCTTTTCCAAAATGACACGGGTTAGCTTCATTTTACCTAAGTTGGCTCTAATATGCTAACTTAGAGAGCTTATATGCTTAGTTTCCTATAGGTTAGCTCCAAAATAACTTATGTTTGCACAAAATGATCAAGTTTACATAATAAGCTTATAGTCTTCTTCTTATTCTTCTTATTCTTCTTCTAGTATTCTTCTAGTCTTCTTCTTCTTCTTCTTCTAACTTCTTGTTTATCATTTTGCAGATTTGATTTAATTCACGTAAGCTTGCATGGATGGAGTGCTTCTTTTCCATTTGTGTTTTTATTTTGTATCAATGTGAAACTTTTGTGAATTGATGGATAACGGTGTTGGATGAACAATGTGAAACTTTTGTAATATGTAACGATGGAATGGCTATGTATGTATATATGATGAAACTTGTGTGTTGGATATGATTGTTATATGGATGCTTGTTGTATATATATGTGTTGGATATCTCATATGTGAAATAGTGACTTGAGATTAAGAAAAAACGAAAAAAAAATTAAAAAAATTGTTACCAATGGCGCACTACCGTGTGGTGCGCCATTAGTATAGCAGATACTAGTGGCGCACTGTGGGCAATACTAATGGCGCACTACATGGTGCGCCATTAGAACACCAGATACTAATGGCGCACCAGGGGTGCGCCATTAGAATTTAATTCTAATGGCGTGATGCTAGTGGCGCACCAGTAGTGCGCCATTAGAAGGCAAAACTGGTGCGCCACTAGCATGCCTTTTCCTAGTAACCAACTACGCAGGAAAGATATGGACACTCGACGTCGTGGTATCAGCCGAACCCTTCTTGACGTCAGCGACTGAGCGGCGTGCGCCAGATTAGAACGTAAGCCTACTCTTGTATTAAGGGGGCTAGTTCTGCTTCCATCCGTGTACACAACGTGCATGTGTGCAATGGGCGATGGGCCCAGACCCCTGTGCACATAGGATTTAGACCGGCGTGCTGACCTCTCTGTTGTGCCTAGGTGGGGCTGCGACGTGTTGATCTTCCGAGGCCGGGCATGACCCAGGAAAGTGTTGTTGGGGAACATAGTAATTTCAAAATTTTCCTACGCACACGCAAGATCATGGTGATGCATAGCAACGAGAGGGGAGAGTGTTGTCTACATACCCTTGTAGACCGTAAGCGGAAGCGTTATGAAAACGCGGTTCATGTAGTCGTACGTCTTCACGATCCGACCGATCCAAGCACCGAACGTACGGCACCTCCGAGTTCATCACACGTTTAGCTCGATGACGATCCCCGGACTCCGATCCAGCAGGGTGTCAGGGATGAGTTCCGTTAGCACGATGGCGTGGTGACGATGATGATGTTCTACCGATGCAGAGCTTCGCCTAAACACTGCAACGATATGACCGAGGTGTAATATGGTGGAGGGGGGCACCGCACACGGCTAAGGAACGATCACGAAGATCAACTTGTGTGTCTAGAGGTGCCCTCCTGCCCCCGTATATAAAGGAGGGAGGGGGAGGTGCGGCCGGCCCCCTAGGGGTGCGCCTGGAGGAGTCCTACTCCCACCGGGAGTAGGACTCCCTCCTCTTGCCTTGGTGGAGAAGGAAAGGGGGAGGGGAAAGAGGAAAGGGGGGCGCCGCCCCCCCTCCTTGTCCTATTCAGACTAGGGGGGAGGGGGCGCGCGGCCTGCCCTGGCCGGCCCTCCTCTTCTCCCTCATGGCCCATGTAGGCCCATTAACCCCCGGGGGGGTTCCGGTAACCCCCCAGTACTCCGGAAAAATCCCGATTTCTCCCGAAACGATTCCGTTATCCAAATATAGGCTTCCAATATATCAATCTTTATGTCTCGACCATTTCGAGACTCCTCGTCATGTCCGTGATCACATCCGGGACTCCGAACAACCTTCGTTACATCAAAACATATAAACTCATAATGAAACTGTCATCGTAACTTTAAGCGTGCGGACCCTACGGGTTCGAGAACTATGTAAACATGACCTAGAACTGTTTCCGGTCAATAACCAATAGCGGAATCTGGATGCTCATATTGGCTCCTACATATTCTATGAAGATCTTTATCGGTCAAACCGCATAACAACATACATTGTTCCCTTTGTCATCGGTATGTTACTTGCCCGAGGTTCGATCATCGGTATCCAATACCTAGTTCAATCTCGTTACCGGCAAGTCTCTTTACTCATTTACGTAATGCATCTTTCCGTAAGCAACTCATTGGCCACATTGCTTGCAAGGCTTATAGTGATGTGCATTACCGAGAGGGCCCAGAGATACCTCTCCGACAATCGGAGTGACAAAACCTAATCTCGAAATACGCCAACTCAACATCTATCTTTGGAGACACCTGTAGAGCTCCTTTATAATCACCCATTTACGTTGTGACGTTTGGTAGCACACAAAGTGTTCCTCCGGTAAACGGGAGTTGCATAATCTCATAGTTGTAGGAACTTTGTATAAGTCATGAAGAAAGCAATAGCAACATACTAAACGATCAAGTGCTAGGCTAACGGAATGGGTCAAGTCAATCACATCATTCTCCTAATGATGTTATCTCTTTAATCAAATGACAACACATGTCTATGGTTAGGAAACATAACCATCTTTGATTAATGAGCTAGTCAAGTAGAGGCATACTAGTGACATTAAGTTTGTCTATGTATTCACACATGTATCATGTTTCCGGTTAATACAATTCTAGAATGAATAATAAACATTTATCATGATATGAGGAAATAAATAATAACTTTATTATTACCTCTAGGGCATATTTCCTTCAGTCTCCCACTTGCACTAGAGTCAATAATCTAGATTACACAGTAATGATTCTAACACCCATGGAGTCTTGGTGCTGATCATGTTTTGCTCGTGGAAGAGGCTTAGTCAATGGGTCCGCAACATTCAGATCCGTATGTATCTTGCAAATCTCTATGTCTCCCACCTGGACTTGGTCCCGGATGGAATTGAAGCGTCTCTTGATGTGCTTGGTCCTCTTGTGAAATCTGGATTCCTTTGCCAAGGCAATTGCACCAGTATTGTCATAGAAGATCTTCATCGGTCCCGATGCACTAGGTATGACACCTAGATCGGAAATGAACTCCTTCATCTAGACTCCTTCATTTGCTGCTTCTGAAGCAGCTATGTACTCTGCTTCGCATGTAGATCCCGCCACGACGCTTTGTTTAGAACTGCACCAACTTACAGCTCCACCGTTTAATAAAAACACATATCCGGTTTGCGATTTAGAATCGTCCGGATCAGTGTCAAAGCTTGCATCCACGTAACCATTTACGACTAGCTCTTTGTCACCTCCATAAACGAGAAACATATCCTTAGTCCTTTTTAGGTATTTCAGGATGTTCTTGACCGCTGTCCAGTGATCCACTCCTGGATTACTTTGGTACCTCCCTGCTAAACTAATAGCAAGGCACATCAGGTCTGGTACACAGCATTGCATACATGATAGAGCCTATGGCTGAAGCATAGGGAACTTCTTTCATTTTCTCTCTATCTTCTGCAGTGGTCGGGCATTGAGTCTGACTCAACTTCACACCTTGTAATACAGGCAAGAACCCTTTCTTTGCCTGATCCATTTTGAACTTTTTCAAAACTTTATCAAGGTATGTGCTTTGTGAAAGTCCAATTAAGCGTCTTGATCTATCTCTATAGATCTTGATGCCCAATATGTAAGCAGCTTCACCGAGGTCCTTCATTGAAAAACTTTTATTCAAGTATCCCTTTATGCTATCCAGAAATTCTATATCATTTCCAATTAACAATATGTCATCTACATATAATATCAGAAATGCTACAGAGCTCCCACTCACTTTCTTGTAAATACAGGCTTCTCCAAAAGTCTGTATAAAACCATATGCTTTGATCACACTATCAAAGCGTTTATTCCAACTCCGAGATGCTTGCACCAGTCCATAAATGGATCGCTGGAGCTTGCACACTTTGTTAGCACCTTTTGGATCGACAAAACCTTCCGGTTGCATCATATACAACTCTTCTTCCAGAAAACCATTCAGGAATGCAGTTTTTACATCCATTTGCCAAATTTCATAATCATAAAATGCGGCAATTGCTAACATGATTCGGACAGACTTAAGCATCGCTACGGGTGAGAAAGTCTCATCGTAGTCAACCCCTTGAACTTGTCGAAAACCTTTTGCAACAAGTCGAGCTTTGTAGACAGTTATATTACCATCAGCGTCAGTCTTCTTCTTGAAGATCCATTTATTCTCAATGGCCTGCCGATCATCGGGCAAGTCAACCAAAGTCCATACTTTGTTCTCATACATGGATCCTATCTCAGATTTCATGGCTTCAAGCCATTTTCGGAATCTGGGCTCATCATCGCTTCCTCATAGTTCGTAGGTTCGTCATGGTCAAGCAACATGACTTCCAGAATAGGATTACCATACCACTCTGGTGCGGATCTTACTCTGGTAGACCTACGAGGTTCAGTAGAAACTTGATCTGAAGTTTCATGATCATTATCATTAGCTTCCTCACTAATTGGTGTAGTTGTCACAGGAACCGGTTCTTGTGATGAACTACTTTCCAATAAGGGAGCAGGTACAGTTACCTCATCAAGTTCTACTTTCCTCCCACTCACTTCTTTCGAGAGAACTCCTTCTCTAGAAAGGATCCGAATTTAGCAACGAAAATCTTGCCCTCAGATCTGTGATAGAAGGTGTACCCAATAGTCTCTTTTGGGTATCCTATGAAGACACATTTCTCCGATTTGGGTTCGAGCTTATCTGGTTGAAGTTTCTTCACATAAGCATTGAAGCCCCAAACTTTAAGAAACGACAACTTTGGTTTCTTGCCAAACCACAGTTCATAAGGCGTCGTCTCAACGGATTTTGATGGTGCCCTATTTAACGTGAATGCGGCCGTCTCTAAAGCATAACCCCAAAACGATAGCGGTAAATCAGTAAGAGACATCATAGATCGCACCATATCCAATAAAGTACGATTACGACGTTCGGACACACCATTTCGCTGTGGTGTTCCGGGTGGCGTGAGTTGCGAAACTATTCCGCATTGTTTTAAATGTAAACCAAACTCGTAACTCAAATATTCTCCTCCACGATCAGATCGTAGAAATTTTCTTTTCTTGTTATGATGATTTTCCACTTCACTCTGAAATTCTTTGAACTTTTCAAATGTTTCAGACTTGTGTTTCATCAAGTAGATATACCCATATCTGCTCAAATCATCTGTGAAGGTGAGAAAATAACGATACCCGCCGCGAGCCTCAATATTCATTGGACCACATACATCAGTATGTATGATTTCCAACAAACCAGTTGCTCACTCCATAGATCCGGAGAACGGCATTTTAGTCATCTTGCCCATGAGGCACGGTTCGCAAGTACCAAGTGATTCATAATCAAGTGATTCCAAAAGTCCATCAGTATGGAGTTTCTTCATGCGCTTTACACCGATATGACCTAAACGGCAGTGCCACAAATAAGTTGCACTATCATTATCAACTCTGCATCTTTTGGCTTCAACATTATGAATATGTGTATCACTACTATCGAGATTTAATAAAAATAGACCACTCTGTAAGTGTGCATGACCATAAAAGATATTACTCATATAAATAGAACAACCATTATTCTCTGATTTAAATGAATAACCGTCTCGCATCAAACAAGATCCAGATATAATGTTCATGCTCAACGCTGGCACTAAATAACAATTATTCAGGTCTAAAACTAATCCCGATGGTAGATGTAGAGGTAGCGTGCCGACCGCGATCACATCGACTTTGGAACCATTTCCCACGCGCATCGTCACCTCGTCCTTAGCCAATCTTCGCCTAATCCGTAGTCCCTGTTTCGAGTTGCAAATATTAGCAACAGAACCAGTATCAAATACCCAGGTACTACTGCGAGCATTAGTAAGGTACACATCAATAACATGTATATCACATATACCTTTGTTCACTTTGCCATCCTTCTTATCCGCCAAATACTTGGGGCAGTTCCGCTTCCAGTGTCCAGTCTGCTTGCAGTAGAAGCACTCAGTCTCAGGCTTAGGTCCAGACTTGGGTTTCTTCTCTTGAGCAGCAACTTGTTTGCTGTTCTTCTTGAAGTTCCCCTTCTTCTTCCCTTTGCCCTTTTTCTTGAAACTGGTGGTCTTATTGACCATCAACACTTGATGCTCCTTCTTGATTTCTACCTCCGCAACCTTTAGCATTGCGAAGAGCTCGGGAATAGTCTTGTCCATCCCTTGCATATTATAGTTCATCACGAAGCTCTTGTAGCTTGGTGGCAGTGATTGAAGAATTCTGTCAATGACACTATCATCAGGAAGATTAACTCCCAGTTGAATCAAGTGATTATTATACCCAGACATTTTGAGTATGTGTTCACTGACAAAACTATTCTCCTCCATCTTACAACTATAGAACTTATTGGAGACTTCATATCTCTCAATCCGGGCATTTGCTTGAAATATTAACTTCAACTCCTGGAACATCTCATATGCTCCATGACGTTCAAAACGTCGTTGAAGACCCGGTTCTAAGCCGTAAAGCATGGCACACTGAACTATCGAGTAGTCATCAGCTTTGCTCTGCCAGACGTTCTTAACGTCGTCAGTTGCATCTGCAGCAGGCCTGGCACCCAGCGGTGCTTCCAGGACGTAATTCTTCTGTGCAGCAATGAGGATAATCCTCAGGTTACGGACCCAGTCCGTGTAATTGCTACCATCATCTTTCAACTTAGCTTTCTCAAGGAACGCATTAAAATTCAACGGAACAACAGCACGAGCCATCTATCTACAACAAACATAGACAAGCAAAATACTATCAGGTACTAAGTTCATGATAAATTTAAGTTCAATTAATCATATTACTTAAGAACTCCCACTTAGACAGACATCTCTCTAGTCATCTAAGTGATCACGTGATCCAAATCAACTAAACCATGTCCGATCATCACGTGAGATGGAGTAGTTTCAATGGTGAACATCACTATGTTGATCATATCTACTATATGATTCACGTTCGACCTTTCGGTCTCCGTGTTCCGAGGCCATATCTGTATATACTAGGCTCGTCAAGTTTAACCTGAGTATTCTGTGTGTGCAACTGTTTTGCACCCGTTGTATTTGAACGTAGAGCCTATCACACCCGATCATCACGTGGTGTCTCAGCACGAAGAACTTTCGCAACGGTGCATACTCAGGGAGAACACTTCTTGATAATTTAGTGAGAGATCATCTTAAAATGCTACCGTCAATCAAAGCAAGATAAGATGCATAAAGGATAAACATCACATCCAATCAATATAAGTGATATGATATGGCCATCATCATCTTGTGCTTGTGATCTCCATCTCTGAAGCACCGTCGTGATCACCGTCGTCACCGGCGCGACACCTTGATCTCCATCGTAGCATCGTTGTCGTTACGCCATCTATTGCTTCTATGACTATCGCTACCGCTTAGTGATAAAGTAAAGCAATTACAGGGCGTTTGCATTTCATACAATAAAGTGACAACCATATGGCTCCTGCCAGTTGCCGATAACTTCGGTTACAAAACATGATCATCTCATACAATAAAATATAGCATCACATCTTGACCATATCACATCACAACATGCCCTGCAAAAACAAGTTAGACGTCCTCTACTTTGTTGTTGCAAATTTTATGTGGCTGCTATGGGCTGAGCAAGAACCGTTCTTACCTACGCATTAAAACCACAATGATAGTTCGTCAAGTTAGTGTTGTTTTAACCTTCGCAAGGACCGGGCGTAGCCACACTCGGTTCAACTAAAGTTGGAGAAACAGACACCCGCTAGTCACCTGTGTGCGAAGCACGGCGGTAAAACCAGTCTCGCGTAAGCGTACGCGTAATGTCGGTCCGGGCCGCTTCATCCAACAATACCGCCGAACCAAAGTGTGACATGCTGGTAAGCAGTATGACTTGTATCGCCCACAACTCACTTGTGTTCTACTCGTGCATATAACATCAACGCATAAAACCTAGGCTCGGATGCCACTGTTGGGGAACGTAGTAATTTCAAAATTTTCCTACGCACACGCAAGATCATGGTGATGCATAGCAACGAGAGGGGAGAGTGTTGTCTACATACCCTTGTAGACCGTAAGCGGAAGCGTTATGACAACGCGGTTGATGTAGGCGTACATCTTCACGATCCGACCGATCCAAGCACCAAACGTACGGCACCTCCGAGTTCAGCACACGTTCAGCTCGATGACGATCCACGGACTCCGATCCAGCAGCGTGTCGGGGATGAGTTCCGTCAGCACGACGGCGTGGTGACGATGATGATGTTCTACCGACGCAGGGCTTCGCCAAAACACTGCAACGATATGACCGAGGTGGAATATGGTGGAGGGGGGGCACCGCACACGGCTAAGGAATGATCACGAAGATCAACTTGTGTGTCTAGAGGTGCCCCCTGCCCCCGTATATAAAGGAGGGAGGGGGGAGGTGTGGCCGGCCCCCTAGGGGTGCGCTTGGAGGAGTCCTACTCCCAGCGGGAGTAGGACTCCCTCCTCTTGCCTTGGTAGAGAAGGAAAGGAGGGAGGGGAAAGAGGAAATGGGGGCGCCGCCCCCCCTCCTTGTCCTATTCGGACTAGGGGGGGAGGGGGCGCGCGGCCTGCCCTGGCCGGCCCTCCTCTTCTCCCACATGGCCCATGTAGGCCCATTAACCCCCCGGGGGGTTCCGGTAACCCCCCGGTACTCCGGAAAAATCCTGATTTCTCCCGAAACGATTCCGTTATCCAAATATAGGCTTCCAATATATCAATCTTTATGTCTCGACCATTTCGAGACTCCTCGTCATGTCCGTGATCACATCCGGGACTCCGAACAACCTTCGGTACATCAAAACATATAAACTCATAATGAAATTGTCATCGTAACTTGAAGCGTGCAGACCCTATGGGTTCGAGAACTATGTAGACATGACCTTGAACTGTTTCCGGTCAATAACCAATAGCGGAACCTGGATGCTCATATTGGCTCCTACATATTCTACGAAGATCTTTATCGGTCAAACCACATAACAACATACGTTGTTCCCTTTGTCATCGGTATGTTACTTGCCCGAGGTTCGATCGTCGGTATCCAATACGTAGTTCAATCTCGTTACCGGCAAGTCTCTTTACTCATTTACGTAATGCATCTTTCCGTAACCAACTCATTGGCCACATTGCTTGCAAGGCTTATAGTGATGTGCATTACCGAGAGGGCCCAGAGATACCTCTCCGACAATCGGAGTGACAAAACCTAATCTCGAAATACGCCAACTCAACATCTATCTTTGGAGACACCTGTAGAGCTCCTTTATAATCACCCATTTACGTTGTGACGTTTGGTAGCACACAAAGTGTTCCTCCGGTAAACGGGAGTTGCATAATCTCATAGTTGTAGGAACTTTGTATAAGTCATGAAGAAAGCAATAGCAACATACTAAACGATCAAGTGCTAGGCTAACGGAATGGGTCAAGTCAATCACATCATTCTCCTAATGATGTGATCTCTTTAGTCAAATGACAACACATGTCTATGGTTAGGAAACATAACCATCTTTGATTAATGAGCTAGTCAAGTAGAGGCATACTAGTGACATTAAGTTTGTCTATGTATTCACACATGTATCATGTTTCCGGTTAATACAATTCTAGCATGAATAATAAACATTTATCATGATATGAGGAAATAAATAATAACTTTATTATTGCCTCTAGGGCATATTTCCTTCAAGTGTGTCCGGCCAAATGGGATCGAGCGTGTTGGGTTATGTGGCGCACCCCTGCAGGGAAGTTTATCCATTCAAATAGCCGTGTCCCTCGGTAAAAGGACGACCTGGAGTTGTACCTTGACCTTATGACAACTAGAACCGGATACTTAACAAAACACACCCAGAAAAGTTCCACAGACAACCCGGTGATCGCTTTTCCACAGGGCGATGAGGGGAGGATCGCCGGGTAGGATTATGCTATGTGATGCTACTTGGAGGACTTCACTCTACTCTCTTCTACATGCTGCAAGATGGAGGATGCCAGAAGCGTAGTCTTCGATAGGACTAGCTATCCCCCTCTTATTCTGGCATTCTACAGTTCAGTCCACCCATATTGCCTCTTTAAATATACCCATGCATATGTAGTGTAGCTCCTTGTTGCGAGTACTTTGGATGAGTACTCACGGTTGCTTTGCTCCCTCTTTTCCCCTGTTTTCCTCTTCTTCTCGGATGCCACAACCAGACGTTGGAGCCCAAGATCCAGACGCCACCGTCGATGACGACTATTACTCTAGAGGTGCCTACTACTATGTGCAGGCCGCTGAAGACGACCAGGAGTAGTTAGCAGGATCCCAGCCAGGAGGCATGCGCCTCTTTTCAATCTGTATCCCAGTTTGTGCTAGCCATCTTATGGTAACTTGTTTACTTATGTTTGTACTCAGATATTGTTGCTTCCGCTGACTCGTCTATGATCAACCACTTATATTCGAGCCGTCGAGGCCCCTGGCCTGTATTATGATGCTTGTATGACTTATTTATGTTTTAGAGTTGTGTTGTGATATCTTCCCGTGAGTCCCTGATCTTGATCATACACGTTTGCGTGCATGATTAGTGTATGATTGAATCGGGGGCGTCACAAGTTGGTATCAAAGCCGACTGCCTGTAGGAATCCCCTTCCACACTCCTTAGCCGAAGTCAAGTCTAGTCATTGCAAACTTTCTACTAACATGGCTGTGTGGCTTATAGGCCCACGTCACCATTGGGTGGTAGTAGGATCTTTTATTCCTCGTCTATACTCTAGGACTCTGATCTCTCTTCTATCCGGGTTTAAATGGTTTTACTAACGCTAACATTAGGATCTCGTGATCACATCCACCCGAAGAGCCCCTTACTACAGATGATCGCCTGCTACACCAGAAGACCCTGAAGATACTCTTTGTTGTTAACCCGAGAACTTGTGTTCATCGTGTTGGCAATTCCCCTTCCACTGTCAACCCTGGTGGATAACTACATGCAGTTGTTATTCTTACATTCATCCCAAGTTGGTCTTGTTATTACAAAATACCCCGAAATACTCGTCGTTGTTTCGATAACCATTTGTGCCTACTGCCTTGCAGTTCCTTGTCGCCCGAATACACCTACAAATTAATCCTCACCCTTACCGAGGATTTGTTTCTCCCCAGTTGTTCAGGTGTTTCACAAAATTCTTCAAATTATTATCCGATCTTTCGAGAATCCTCTGCAGCCTATGGCTCTAGAAATTCTTGTCTGCTTGCATTATGGTTACTTTCCATGTGTCTAGCAATATTCACGAGCATCCTTTTTCACCGTAATTTTGAGTCTTTGATCCAATATGTTTGAGAATGCTCGCAGTCATCAATCCAACCCAGAATTCATCCTTCTGGCTCGGACGTCATTTTAAACATGAGCCGGATCTCGACCAATCAAATTATCATCGATTGTATCGCTAAGCCTACTCAACTTATCCATCCTTAATCAGAGCGTTTGCTCCTGCTGCCTTCATTTGGAAATCATAATTCCTTTGTAATTGAGCTTTGAATTAGTCAGTTGTTTCTATAATCCAATGTCCTTGCATTGTTTTCTTCCTCTGTTGTGTGCCGATGCTCACATCAGCTTTGTTATGGAACGTCAGATCCTTTGTTGAATTATCATCTGACAGTGACCTTCGTATACAAAAACCTCAAGAAGTTCTTTCCCTGATATATAATGCCGTTGGTAAATCCTATTCTCTGATTTGGCCAACCATGCTCTACTTTTGAGTTGGTGTTATTTACTTCTGAAGTTTGTGGTATATGCTTCTATGATGCCCCGATGGGTTGAATCTATGCCTTCCTTAATCTTTGTGAACCCGAAAGATTTCACAGGTCATACTCCTCTGGTAATTCACCCGGTAGTTCTTCATCTTCACTTAATTTTGACAGAGCAGTGAATGAAAGGTTATGCATTAGAGAAGTGGGAGTCGACCTTGAACTTTGTGTTCATGCCCATGGACACGATGTAGATCTTATCATGGAAGCTTCTTGTGATAATAATATTCCCCTTGTTATAAGTTCATCTTGTATCTGTGTTTGGTCCTTTGCAGCTGTTGTTCGGACCGTGATTGATTCTCCTCTAATGCTATTTCTTGGGCAGGTTAAAGTACTTGCCTTCTGCAGATCAATACACCTGCCCAACCTCTATTTTGATCTACCTTCGAGTATTACCCCCTGGTATCTCGAGGATATCAACCGATTGCACTACATGTTATGCATTTCTAATGAAGTAGTGCCTTTCCCCGTCATAGTACTACACGGGTTCTGGGTTGTCGTCAATCGAGAACACTGATTAGTGAATCAAATCACCCCTGTGATTCAGTACTCCTAGTACTTTGTGGTTGAGAAGTTTAATACTCCATCACGTCATTCCTAGCTTGATCAGCTATATCAATATTGTGCAAACTTTTAACTGTGCTACATGGTCCTTATTCCCGAATCACAATTTTCAACGATGAGCTAAGCTTACGTCGATCTTCCTTGTCATATCATATTGCCTTGAACAACAAACTTGATTTCGAGTTTGTGACGTACCCATGGTTGCAATAAACTTTTGCTTCATCATTCTTTTGACTTGATGTCATCACCAATCGATTAAATCTTCTTGAACCCTCTCGACAAATTTGTCATGATAATTGTCAACAATTTGACTTCTTCCAAGTTGTGTGTCGAATTCTTGATGAGTAATACCACCCTTGCCCCCTAGATGATTTGTATAACATCGACAACATTCCTGCATTCCCTGCGACACAAACTTGGTCTTGTTTTGTGTAGTTTCCTTTCTATCCAACTTATATTATGAATCTATCTTGGAGTATTATCATCTGTTATGCCAAAAATGTTGAGGGATTTACCTCAACTATTAATTCTTGATATAGTAATACTTCTCACCATCACAATTCTTTCTTGGTCCCCGTGTTGGTTCTAACCGGGATACCAACAGGTGAACGGTGTTGTTGGGTTCTGCCCTTCTAGCAACCCTATTGCTTTGAAGTTAATGATCGATCATTCATTCTTAGACTATTGATTATTGAATCACCATTCTAACATTGATCATGCTACCTAATGCCATATTTCGGGCGCACCTTTCAACCAATGTTTAATTGTGTATGTTTTCCTCAAGTGTACCTCATTATATCATTTGATCTGACTAATGCTATCTCCTTGTTCACATAATTGTGGAAATTTATCTGTTGGAAATCTCGATGAATTGTCGCTGAGTTCATCAGCTACCACCTTATACCTTCGTTGGTTTAATGATGAGCTTTTGTTTCGGAACTCACTTTCGTAGTAAATTTCCCGAGAATCTTACAATGTCGTCTCGTCAATTTGTTTTGCACCTTTTCTTCTCAGGCATCCTGAGTCTGAGGTATCCTAACATCGATCAGATCTGAAACTCGGTCAGATATGATGGTTGGAACATTTTTTCCAAGAGTTATAACACTGGTCTTTTATGACCCGGTAAGGTGATGTCATGCCTAGTACACCTGGTCGGAGGCCCTGTTGTTATAGTTTTCCTTTTTAACAAGGTTAACCATTTTTCCATGAGGAAATTGAATGCCTTGTTTAATAAGTTTATCCTGATGGATCCTTTTGGTTTCCAAAGTCTGATCTTCACCTGTTGACCATTTCAATGCTATCTCGAAGCATATCTATGGTACTCCGATTTTTAATAGGAACATTTGAAGCCCAATACTAATTGTTTCCTGCTGAATTGTCCAAACACCATTGTATGGGTAATGTCATGAAAATTCTCTCCCCTACCTAAAGAGTTTTCTACATTATATCCTGTGATGGATATCATGCTCTGCTTGTCCTTGGGAAGGGTATACCCCTAGTATATGTGTCAAACACATTCTCCTTTCCACTATTATGTTTGATCGGATGATCACATTTTGCTTTGCATTGATTTGTTTAACCTTCCTGGTGATCCATATGATCTAAGAAGTACTATTCTTCTGCTTACATAAACACCTTGGTGTAAAACCGTGTTAATAAGGCCCTGTTGCATTTGTCGATCGCATCCTGGTAACCACCGATGGATGAGAACTTTGCCTATTGGTCTGCCTTGTTCAACGAGCAGGAAAATGGTTCTCTTCGTCCCTCGCCCTTGGTATCGCTGTTGTTGCCGACATAACTGGCAGGCTACTCTCTGACATACCTTGCTTGCATGATCACGCAAGACGTCTCCGCCCTCCCTACTTTTAACCCACATGGTGGGCCCATAACCCACAGTTCCACAGGATCAAAACCTGACTCTCCTGTACATCCCCTGTTCCCAAGGTTTTTCCTCGCGCGTGGCCTCGTATGTAATTCACGAGCCACCTTCAGGCCTGATATCAGACACAATACTTATTCCCGTTGCTTTGACCCTTTCACGGCCTATAACAGGCATGGAACGATTGCGTGCCCGCTCGAAACTTCCCAGGATACCTCCTTACTTTGCTCTCAATATTTTCTTAAGTTTCCATTCGAGAGTTACTTTCCGCCACCTTCCTCGAAGTTGTCGACCCGATAGTCAACCTTGCCGAGGTCTGTTCTCCCAAAATGCCCACCCTTTATTCTTTCGTAAGTACGATGGAGTTCCTGAAGAAAGGATGCCGACTTCATCATGATGACCTGAAGCAGAGAAATGAAGACATCAATGTATTGGACCGGCCTCTTCAAGAAGAGCAAGCCAGCATGAGAAGACCCGCTAGATTCGTTACCAAACCTTCCCCCCTTTCACCACCTCTTAAATCTCGGGACGAGATTTCTTGTAGTGGAGGAGAATTGTGACGCCCAGATAATTAAGCTACAGTGAACCTCTACTAATGATGCCACATCACCTTGGTTACTTTTGATAAACTCGCGTCGGTTAGAAACCCAGTTCAAACTTCGAATTTAAAATCAAGGCAAACATCAAAAGTTTTCAAACTTTAAAACTAAAATGTTCGGGAGGTGACAAATAATGCGTAGGTAATTATGGTAGAGAAAACATCTTTTCATAAAGTAGTTAAAAGCACTAAATTAATAAAACTGCAGTAAAACTTATATTTAAATGTCTTTTAAATACTAAACAAATATAAACAAATTGTTTAGGGTGCCAAATCAATTGTGGTAGTGTCATAAGTATTAGTACTAATTTAGGGGCTAGATTTATAATTTATAAAACAAAGGTAAAAATAAACAGAAAAGAAATTGAAAAAAAGAAAGAAAAGGAAAACGAGCAAACCAAAAAAAAGAGAAAAGAAAACAGCCCCCCCCCCCCCGCTGGGCCAAGTGGCCCAGCTGGCCTCACCCGCTCGAATGGGCCGGTCCACCCCGGTCCACCTCCCCTACTAACTCCCTACCCCCGTAACCCTAACCCCCCTACTCGCCCCACTCCCTCTCCTCGTCCCGATCCGATCTGGATCAGTGACAAAACCCCACTCCCCAATCTCCTCGCTCCCCGATCCACTTCTGGATCGGGGCAACAACCTCGGCGCCCGGCGCCCCGCTGCCCACCCCGTCGTTCCCCCGTCGCCAGGCGCTCGCCGGACCCTGTCCACGCCTCTCCCCTCTTTCCCCCGATCCAGATCGGATTGGGGCTTTGGGACTCGACCCCGTCGGCTGCCACCGTGGCCACCTCGCCGCCCGAGGACCTCACCGGACTACCTCACCGGCCTGCTTCCTCCTTCCCACCGGACTGCCTCCCCATCGCTGTCGTCCCCGTCAACCACCTCGCGCCCCGCTGCCTTGTCCCTACACCGAACGGTGAGGCCCCGGCCTCCTCTCTCCCTCGCCCCGCTTCCTCTCGTGGCCACACCGGAGCTCTGCTCCTGTGCGCGCACTCGCACCGCCCGCCACGGTCCCTCCAACGCCTTGGCCGCACGCCTGCTGACCTCGCGCGAGCTCGCGACGTCTCTGTTCGCTGCCACCTAGTACGCGCGTGCCAGCCCTCGGCTCCGTCGCCTTCCCTGCTCCTCGTGCTGCCCGCGCCCCCGCGTCGCGGCCAACCCCTTGTTGCTGCTCTACATCACCGGCGCTACCCTTCGTTGGCACCGCTCGCCGTCGACCGCCCGCAGTGCCCTCGCTGTGGCCTCGTCTCTGGCCGTCGCCCCCTGTCGTCCTGGGCAAGCGCCCAAACAGCTCGGCACCATCGCCCGCTAGCACCCGCCCCGCGGTGGCCCTCTGGGCCACTGACTAGGGGGCCCCACCCCCCTGTTAAGTAAAAAAAGAATAATAAATTAATTAATTAATTTAATAATTAATTAACTTAACTACTGTCGCTTAATTAACCAATTAACTATCTAATTAACCTAATTAACTATTGTTATTTAACTAAACAGTCAATGACTAACGGACCCCACACGTCAGTTTGACCCAGTCAACACCCTATTGACTGCTGACGTCATGCTGACGTCATGATGATGTCAGCATACACTATCCTGGATAATGTTGATTTCAAATAATTAAATAAATTCTAAAAATGATTAAATTTTTTAAAATTAATATAAAATAAACCGTAGCTCGGATGGAAACAAACTTTGTACAAGAAAGTTGCTCAGAGCGACTAGACGAATCCACATATGCAGCCTGTTTGTCCGCCACGCGTCCCTAGCATAGTGAACCTGCAACATTTCACCTCCGGTTGATCTGTCCGAAAACGCGAAACACCGGGGATACTTTCCCGGATGTTTCCCCCTTTCGTCGGTATCACCTACTTCCGCGTTAGGGCACACCTAGCACCGCGTATTGCCATGTTACGCTTTGTGATGCTTTGATTGCTCTGTTATTTATTGTGTTCCCCTTCCGTTACTTCTTTCTGGTAGACCCCGAGACTACCAGCGACCCCCAGTTCGACTACGGTGTTGACGACCCCTCCTTCTTGCCAGAGCAACCAGGCAACCCCCCCCCCTTGAACACCAGATATCGCCTATTCTTCTCTATACTGCTTGCATTAGAGTAGTGTAGCATGTTACTGTTCGGTTACTCCTATTCTGTTGCATAGCCTGTCATTGTTGCTACAGTCATTGATACCTTACCCGCAATCCTAAATGCTTAGTATAGGATGCTAGTATATCATCATTGGCCCTACATTCTTGTCAGTCTGCCTTGCTATACTATTGGGCCGTGATGAATCGGGAGGTGATCACAGGTATATACTATACATACATATACTTTACAGATGGTGACTAAAGTCGGGTCAGCTCATTGAGTACCCGCAGGTGATTCCGATGTGGGGGCTGGAAGGACAGGTGGCTCCATCCCGGTAGAGGTGGGCCTGGGTTCCCGATGGCCCCTGACTGTTACTTTGAGGCAGAGCGACAGGGCAGGTTGAGACCGCCTAGGCGAGAGGTGGGCCTAGCCCTGGTCGGCATCCGTGGTTACTTCATAATAACACGCTTAACGAAATCTTGGTATTTGATCTGAGTCTGGACACTGGCCTATACGCACTAACCAACTATGCGGGAAAGATATGGGTACTCGACGTCGTGGTATCAGCCGAAGCCTTCTTGACGTCAGCGACTGAGCGGCGCGCACCGGATTGGAACATAAGCCTACTCTTGTATTAAGGGGCTAGTTCTGCTTCCGGTCGCGTGCGCAACCTGCAGGTGTGCAATGGGCGATGGGCCCAGACCCCTGCGCGCATAGGATTTAGACCGGCGTGCTGACCTCTCTGTTGTGCCTAGGTGGGGCTTATGACGTGTTGATCTTCCGAGGCCGGGCATGACCCAGGAAAGTGTGTCCGGCCAAATGGGATCGAGCGTGTTGGGTTATGTGGTGCACCCCTGCAGGGAAGTTTATCTATTCGAATAGCCGTGTCCCTCGGTAAAAGGACGACCCGGAGTTGTACCTTGACCTTATGACAACTAGAACCGGATACTTAATAAAACACACCCAGACAAGTTCCACAGACAACTCGGTGATCGCTTTTCCACAAGGCGACGAGGGGAGGATCACCGGGTAGGATTATGCCGTGCGATGCTACTTGGAGGACTTCACTCTACTCTCTTCTACATGCTGCAAGATGGAGGCTGCCAGAAGCGTAGTCTTCGATAGGACTAGCTATCCCCCTCTTATTCTGGCATTCTGCAGTTCAGTCCACCCATATTGCCTCTTTACACATATACCCATGCATATGTAGTGTAGCTCCTTGTTTGCGAGTACTTTGGATGAGTACTCACGGTTGCTTTGCTCCCTCTTTTCCCCTGTTTTCCTCTTCTTCCCGGATGCCGCAACCAGACGTTGGAGCCCAGGATCTAGACGCCACTGTCGACGACGACTATTACTCTAGAGGTGCCTACTACTATGTGCAGGCCGCTGACGACGACCAGGAGTAGTTAGCAGGATCCCAGCCAGGAGGCATGCGCCTCTTTCGATCTGTATCCCAGTTTGTGCTAGCCATCTTATGGCAACTTGTTTACTTATGTCTGTACTCAGATATTGTTGCTTCCGCTGACTCGTCTATGATTAAGCACTTGTATTCGAGCCCTCGAGGCCCCTGGGTTGTATTATGATGCTTGTATGACTTATTTATGTTTTAGAGTTGTGTTGTGATATCTTTCCGTGAGTCCCTGATCTTGATCGTACATGTTTGCATGCATGATTAGTGTACGATTGAATCGGGGGCGTCACAAGTTGGTATCAGAGCCGACTGCATGTAGGAATCCCCGTTCCACACTCCTTAGCCAAAGTCGAGTCTAGTCATTGCAAACTTTCTACTAACATGGCCGTGTGGCTTATAGGCCCACGTCGCCATTGGGTGGTAGTAGGATCTTTTATTCCTCGTCTATACTACGTGACTCTGATCTCTCTTCTATTCGGCTTTAAATGGTTTTACTAACGCTAACACCAGGATCTCATGATCACATCCACCCGGAGAGCCCCTTACTACAGATGATCGCCTGCTACACCAGAAGACCCTGAAGATACTCTTTGTTGTTAACCCGAGAACTTGTGTTCATGCCGTTGGCAATTCCCCTTCCACCGTCAACCCTGGTGGATAACTACATGCAGTTGTTATTCTTACATTCATCCCCAGTTGGTCTTGTTATTACAAAATACCCCGAAATACTCGTCATTGTTTCGATAACCATTTGTGCCTACTGCCTTGCAGCTCCTTGTCGCCTAAATACACCTACAAATTAATCCTCACCCTTACCGAGGATTTGTTTCTCCCCAGTTGTTCAGGTGTTTCACAAAATTATTCAAATTATTATCCGATCTTTCGAGAATCCTCTGCAGCCTATGGCTCTAGAAATTCTTGTCTGCTTGCATTATGGTTACTTTCCATGTGTCTAGCAATATTCACGAGCATCCTTTTTCACCTTCATTTTGAGTCTTTGATCCAATATGTTTGAGAATGCTCGTAGTCATCAATCCAACCCATAATTCATCCTTCCGGCTTGGACGTCATTTTAAACATGAGCCGGATCTCGACCAATCAAATTATCATCGATTGTATCGCTAAGCCTACTCAACTTATCCATCCTTAATCAGAGTGTTTGCTCCTGCTCCCTTCATTTGGAAATCATAATTCCTTTGCAATTGAGCTTTGAATTAGTCAGTTGTTTCTATAATCCAATGTCCTTGCATTGTTTTCTTCCTCTGTTGTGTGCCGGTGCTCACATCAGCTTTGTTATGGAACGTCAGATCCTTTGTTGAATTATCACCTGACAGTGACCTTCGTATACAAAACCTCGAGAAGTTCTTTCCCTGATATATAATGTCGTTGGTAAATCCTATTCTCTGATTTGGCCAACCATGCTCTACTTTTGAGTTGGTGTTATTTACTTCTAAAGTTTGTGGTATATGTTTCTATGATGCCCCGATGGGTTGAACCTATGCCTTCTTTAATCTGTGTGAACCCGAAAGATTTCACGGGTCATACTCCTCTGGTAATTCACCCGGTAGTTCTTCATCTTCACTTAATTTTGACAGAGTAGTGAATGAAAGGTTATGCATTAGAGAAGTGGGAGTCGACCTTGAACTTTGTGTTCATGCCCATGGACACGATGTAGATCTTATCATGGAAGCTCCTTGTGATAATAATATTCCCCTTGTTATAAGTTCATCTTGTATCTGTGTTTGGTCCTTTGTAGCCGTTGTTCCGACCGTGATTGATTCTCCTCTAATTCTATTTGTCGGGCAGGTTAAAGTACTTGCCTTCTGCAGATCAATACACCTGCCTAACCACTATTTTGATCTACCTTCGAGTATTACCCCCCCTGGTATCTCGAGGATATCAACCGATTGCACTACATCTTATGCATTTCTAATGAAGTAGTGCCTTTCCCTGTCATAGTCACTACACGGGTTCTGGGTTGTCGTCAATCGAGAACACTGATTAGTGAATAGAATCACCCCTGTGATTCAGTACTCCTAGTACTTTGTGGTTGAGAAGTTTAATACTCCATCACGTCATTCCTAGCCTGATCAGCTATATCAATATTGTGCAAACTTTTAACTGTGCTACATGGTCCTTATTCCCGAAGCACAATTTTCGACGTTGAGCTAAGCTTACGTCGATCTTCCTTGTCATATCGTATTGCCTTGAACAACAAACTTGATTTCGAGTTTGTGACGTACCCATGGTTGCAATAAACTTTTGCTTCATCATTCTTTTGACTTGATGTCATCACCAATCGATTACATCTTCTTGAAACCTCTCGACATATTTGTCGTGATAATTGTCAACAATTTGACTTCTTCCAAGTTGTGTGTCGAATTCTTGATGAGTAATACCACCCTTGCACCCTAGATGATTTGTATAACATCGACAACATTCTCGCATTCCCTGCGACACAAAATTGGTCTTGTTTTGTGTAGTTTCCTTTCTATCCAACTTATATTATGAATCTATCTTGGAGTATTATCATCTGTTATGCCAAAAATGTTGAGGGAATTACCTCAACTATTAATTCTTGATATAGTAGTACTTCTCACCATCACCATTCTTTCTTGGTTCCCGTGTTGGGTATAACCGGGATACCAACAGGTGAACGGTGCTGTTGGGTTATGCCCTTCTAGCAACCCTATTGCTTTGAAGTTAGTGGTCGACCGTTCATTCTTAGACTATTGATTATTGAATCACCATTCTAACATTGATCATGCTACCTAATGCCATATTTCGGGCGCACCTTTCAACCAATGTTTAATTGTGCATGTTTTCCTCAAGCATACCTCATTATATCATTTGATCTGACTAATGCTATCTCCTTGTTCACATAATTGTGGAAATTTATCTATTAGAAATCTTGATGAATTGTCTCTGAGTTCATCAGCTACCACCTTATACCTTCATTGGTTTAATGATGAGCTTTTGTTTCGGAACTCACTTTCGTGGTAAATTTCCCGAGAATCTTACAATGTTGTCTCGTCAATTTGTTTTGCACCTTTTCTTCTCAGGCATCCTGAGTTTGAGGTATCCTAACACCGATCGGATCTGAAACTCGGTCAGATATGATGGTTGGAACATTTTCTCCAAGAGTTATAACACTGGTCTTTTATGACCCGGTAAGGTGATGTCATGCCTAGTACACCTGGCCGGAGGCCCTGTTGTTATAGTTTTCCTTTTTAATAAGGTTAACCATTTTTTCATGAGGAAATTGAATGCCTTGTTTAATAAGTTTATCCTGATGGATCCTTTTGGTTTCCAAAGTTCTTCACCTGTTAGACCATTTCAATGCTATCTCGAAGCATGTCTATGGTACTCTGATTTTCAATAGGAACATTTGAAGCCCAATACTAATTGTTTCCTGCTCAATTATCCAAACACCGTTGTATGGGTAGTGTCATGAAAATTCTCTCCCCTACCTAAAGAGTTTTCTACATTATATCCTGTCATGGATATCATGCTCTGCTTGTCCTTGGGAAGGGTATCTCTACTCCTAATGGACGACTTGGTGAATAGTCCGCGCGGTTTATTTTTGCTAGTCTTTTTTCGTCATCCCCCCACGCTGGTCTTTTTTCGTCATCCTCTCCCACTCTGGTTCCACCGATTTTCACCCTCCCACGGAGGAAAAAAACACTCCAAACAACCGTGCGAGCAGCTCCTCTCCTCGATTACCCTCGTGCGCACTAGGGTTTCCTACGCCACCGCCGCCGCCAGGGAACTCCTCGACCAGCCCACCCTCCTGCCGCTCGGCCCCCTTCCCTTCCCATCACCGCAGTCGCCCCCTCCATCTCCTTCCGGAGCCACTACCCTGCCGCGAACATCCTGCTTGCATTGTACATGACCGGTACGGCAGCCCTGACGGGGAGCGAGAACCGCCACGGGAACGCGGCGGTGAGCCCCTCGGTGAAGACCTGCGTGGAGAGCACAAACGCGTGCGGGGCCGCGGCGGCGATCTCCGTGTTGTCCCCGGACCGGAGGCCATCGAGGATGTAGATGTACAACGCCGGGAGCGCGGCGCCGACGAGGAACCCGCCCACGGTGTGCGCGGCGAGGGGGGGTGCGCGAGGCCGCGGAAGACAGGCGCGGACGGGTTGGGCTTCCCGGGGCGCTGCGGGAAGGCGAGCGTGACCAGGAGGAGGAGGTAGGGGAGGAGCAGAACGCCAAAGGCGATCTCCGAGAGCGGCATGGTGGTCGAGAAGGCCAGTACGGCGGCGGCGCCCAGCGTGTTGAGCTGCTTGATGGAGAAGAGGTAGTGGTGGTGGTGCGGGCGCGTGGTGGGCGAGGTGGGCTCCGGGTGAAGCGGCAGGGCGGCTGCCTCATCGATGGCAGCGCGATGCCACTCCCGCCGTCGGGCCCACGCTGCCGGACATCGTCGTGATCTTGGCTTGTTCGCTCAATGTCGTTGGGTTCTCCTTGTCCGCTAAGTTTTGATACACCTCTTCTGTTGAGCAATCCTGGTGTGTTGAAAACTATGTTTTAACTTTGTCTTTGATGCTTTATTACTATGTTTTCCTTTGTCGCAGAATTACCATAATCAGGAAAGGGAGGGAGCGAAGTTGTTGGCCGATGATGATATGAGATTGACAACCTGTTTCCTGCATCCTCTAGGAGTAGGATTTGAAAGCGTTTTGGGAAGTAGACTGAAGACCAAGACGATGGTAATTTTGGTGATGTGAGACGGTGTGGTAGCCACCCAATTAGTCGTAATTCTGCGGCCGCATGTTGTGACTCAACTTGATAATTCTGTGTTTCACGAAACAACATCACATATTTTCAAGAGGAGTGGTCGAAGGAGAACTTTTCTATGTTGTTAATGTATAGTGGTAAGTCAAAATTGTTCTGAACTTATTAACCATTCCTATACTGGTAGGCAGGTATACATTGGACTTGATTTAATTCGTTTTCTGCTGTTGAACTGAACTGCAGCTGGGGTTTATGCTGATTGCGCTGATTTGGAAGTTCGATTTCTCGCCGTTTATGATCCTGGTCATTGCCATTCTCAACGACGGTGGGTCTCAAATTCATTATGCCAAACAAACATGTTACTGTCCATTGCTCATTTGTTTGATTGATTTACTCAACTCAGGCACAATCATGACCATCTCGAAGGACAGAGTGAAGCCATCCCCACATCCAGATAGCTGGAAGCTACTGGAGATCTTCATCACCGGCATCGTCTATGGTGCCTACCTTGCTGTGTTGACCGTGGTGTTCTTCTTCGCCATGACTAGCACCGACTTCTTCAGCGTAAGTGTTGTTTCAACCCATGCCATGTCTAATCCCTCCAAACTAGACAATTTATGGGCGTGGCTCGTGCTGCTTTACAGACAATATATGCTAAATGTTCCTATTTGTTTCCAAATTGCAGGAGAAGTTCCACGTGCGTTCGCTAAGGAGCAACAAGGACGCGATGATGTCTGCCCTCTACCTTCAAGTGAGCATCATCAGCCAGGCCCTCATCTTCGTCACCCGGTCGCGCCGCTGGTGCTTCCAGGAGCGCCCGGGGCTCTGGCTCTGCTTCGCCTTCGTCGTCGCGCATATCGTAAGCCCACCCCACCCGGCCTCACTCCAACAATGGAGTGCGCGCGTTCATATTCAGTTGTAGCTGCAACAATACCGAAGGAGAACAGAACAAATCAATGATAAAGATGGCGTCGACACTCTTCATGAATGCCGTTCTTTTTAGGAGCTGATTTTGTTGTACATAAAAATGCATATGTATGAAATGGTCAATTAAAATGTGCTTTGCAATCCATTATAATAATCCATCAAGTTATAACCAAGTCCTACTGTTCCTGGTTGGTTTTGAAGTGTTCCGTTGGCACTTGTTCTCTCATATGAAATGGAGAGCGAAACAAGTGCCAAGTCCTACTGTTTCTGGTTGGTTTTGAAGTATTCAGAATAACTATTTATAACTACGGAGTGTCTTCTGCTCGAGTTTTAGTATCTCAGCTAAGAAATAAATAGTAGCCTTCCTCTAAAGAGGTCTGCTGCCTTGCTTTTCATAATTTAAATTTGTATTTTATTTTCTTATATTCAAACAAATGTTTGCAGAGAACGGGTGTTCGGTGACTGAGATACCTTTAGTGAGTTGATGGTTTGACTTGCTAGGTATGCCTGCAAGGAGGACACTGTAATTTGGTCCAACAAGTATGCATAACAATCTTTTGATTGTTCAACATTCTTTATTGCGTGAATTTCAGACATATCAGGATGCAGGTATATGACACTATTGTGTTGTTTGCAGAGGTTCTCATTCTGAAAGAAACAGCAACTATGCAAGAGCTTATTGACGGAGATTATGAAATTTGCAGTTCATGTTCTGGACATCAGATTGATACTTTACCAAAGGTGCACCAATCGGCCCTCCGTCTCCTAGGGTGATGGCGCAATGACATCGATAGCGGCAGCAATTACGCACATGTGATGGTGGATTTGTCAACTGACTTCATATCTCCATCTCTACTACCTAAAAAACCTGTAACACTTCATTCCGATCTTCTGTCTTATGTTGTTTTGTCCAACTGCACACATTTCTCTGGTCGTATGCTAGATTGGAAGAACCGGAACATTTCCTACTGCGTTTGTAATGATGCAGTACGGTTAAAAACTTTTTATTTACTTGAGTCTGCTACCTCAGATTGATGCGTGATGCTCGGGCAGTAATAGTCTAAGCTTCATCGTGTAACAAGCTCCACCTGCGTGCATAGGTAAGTGGTTCTGGTACTGCTGCTATTTTTGTTTGTTATATTTGTTGCCAGTCTGATTGCTACTATCTACTGTACGTGCTTATTGTTTGGCTTTGAAGAGATATTTGCTCGAGGTTATGCCAATTAATTTGAAAGCAGATGGTAAACTATGATTTGCTCCTCAATTTGTACTGTATCTGAGATCTAATGTGTGCCAGTGTGCAGCTAATCACTAAATATTTCTAGTGTGCAGCTTGTGAAATCTTTCAAAGCTATGTTTCAAAGTAGATGGTAAACTGTAATTTCAAAGCAGATGGCAAACTGTAATTTCAAAGCTATATTTCCAGTGTGCAGCTTGTGACATATTTCTCCGTATTTGACATTTGATTTGGTAAATATTTGTGGTGCTGAACCACACATGGTTATTGTACCTAATATCATCCGTATGTATTGTAGCTATTTTTGATGCTTTGGATGGTGAACAGAAAATTATGTGAATGACATTAACAACAAATGGTTTAGCGAATGAGGCCCTGATTGGATGGCACTGGCAAATGGATCATCAAAGTATATGTTTTAATTTTCCATAGAGACATCTTTGTAACTCTTCATGCATTAGGGTTAAAAATTATTGTACATATATTACCTTCCCCTCGAATAATTCTTTCAAGTCAGAACCTATGTGCAATTGAGTTTTTCGTGTTTTAATGACGGCTTTATTTCAATGTAGATATTATCTTCAGTTTGTACTTGGCCATAGTGGGATGCCAGGAAATATCCTACTCATCAGTCGGAATAGTTATTGTCGTTCTAGGAGCTGAAAGACGTCGGTCATTCTAAAATGTCTAACTATACTTTTATCAAAGAGGCAACACCTGACAGTGTGCCGATATCTGTAGGTAAGATTGTAGGATGTCTTCTCGCTTTTTGCCCTTGTCAGGCTTTATATTTTTGTCCCTATGATCTAGGATTAGTTTAGTAGCCGTCTAGAGATAAGACTGTAAAATGAAGTTGCTCTATGTGAAGGTGAAGCTAATGTTTTCCTTGTTACTTTAGCAATTTGTTATATATCATTCTATTATTCTTTATTCATTGGAAAATTTTGATGGCACCAAAATATTTTATTTTTGATCCTTTTCCTAACCAAATTATCTCGCGACAGCTCTGCAAATCAAAACTTGTGACACATCGAATTGTCATAAGAAAAATCTCAACAAATTTGTATGATCATTTTTTCCTTAGCTTTGATTGACAATAAAACATTTGTATGTTTCTAATTGGTATATTAGCATAGTGATATTGTGCATGGGTTCATCCTTGTCCTTTAAGCTAAGGTAAATTCCCCTAGATTTGCAATTTTATTCGATGAACAAAATGTCTACTTTATCTACACATACATCTGGTAATGGGGATATTTAGGATGTGATGAAAAATGACATGCTATGGCGGAGATACATGGAGTAGAGCCAAGTCGAGTGATGAGCGGAGATGAGATGAGGAAGACAAGATGAAGATTTACGGCAGGAAACAAACACGACATGATTTAGATGACAAGGGAGTTTTTCCTTCTTGCCGCCCCTCATAGCCGCGTCACACTGTTGTGCCCGATCTAAACACCGATGGTGCTGTCTCTCCTCGCGGCGTCACATCAATGTGCCGCATGTGGATGACGAGGGCGTTGTCCCTCCTCTTCGCCGTGTCACACCGTTGTGCCCTATGTAGTCGACAAGGGCACCATCCCTCCTCGTGGCGTCACACCTTTGTGCGTGATTTAGACGACGAGGGCGCCGTTAACAGTGAGCCCTTCTGTATAGACCACCTGGATTGGATTGACCAGGATGCCAGGTCGATGGGCACGAGGGCTCGGTGCCAATGTTGCGGTGTGAGAGGTTGTCGGCAGGGGAGGAGGCCGGCGATGCCGTGGCGGGGAGAGGAGGTTCTGGGTGACATTGTCGAGAGATGGTCGATTATGGGGATAATAAGGGACGGGCTCGACCAGTGGTGGGGAGGCGAGATAGTGGGAAGAGGAGGGGTCGGTCGATGCCATGGAAGCACGAGGAGGATGTGGCGACGTCGTTTTTGGAAAGGAGGCGACGGGGACAGGAGCGGATGGGCGGGCGGCTGTAAGGGGAGAGATTTCTGTGTGAAGCCAAATATTCAGATGTTGACAACACTGTTTGATAGCACAACATCTTGTCATGCAACTTGGTAAGTAAGGTCTCTTGTGCATTGTTGTAATGATTTATGGTTTCTAATAGCTACCAAATGTAGATTTATCTTCTATATGTATTCATCGGTCGATAAATCTGGTACGTCAGCGACAAAAAAATGCACTGTGTATATATTCTGGATCTTATCGATACATCATAGTCGCTAGAGATTGAAACACCGAAGTATTTAGTGACATTACAAAGATTCGCGAGAGAATTCAATGAAGCACTAAAAATTGCATGACCCAGCTGAAATTCGGATATATCTAGATGGCAATTTATATTTTTTGTTGGTATTCGAACAAATATGGATAGATAATTTTTTTCATTATCTTAATATTTGAGATACAATCATTTATTTTTGTTTTCACTATATTCAAGATATACTATTGATTTAGGAAATTACAGGTATGTGTCTGGCTATTTTCTTTTGATTTTGTGCTCTCGTGAAACGGTTAACAATTGGTTCATCCGATTTGCACGTTGAGTATTCTCTGTTGCACATTTTTTGACCTTACATATTCGTACTAAATAGATATATTACTTTTGCAGGATGGTTATGAGGTGACCAATATTTTTTTACTATATTTGCTAAAATATCCTAAAGATAAGTTTTTTCTTTATATTGTGTGAGAATATATTAAATGCATCAAGCAGATATTAATTCGTAAAACATTAATAATTAGATCAACGCTCTTTATGTATACAATACATGGTCAAATTATATTGTAATCAACTTAATTACATTGCAAGTTAAGTTAAGTATATTTCAATTATTATCTAATTGTTAATGACTATCTTTTCTATACATGTAACATTATGTTTATATAACTTCAGCAAAATATTTCAAAAGCCCGCAGCAGCACACGGGCATTCTACTAGTACCCCTAGTATATGTGTCAAACACATTCTCCTTTCCACTATTATGTTTGATCGGATGATCACATTTTCCTTTCCATTGATTTGTTTAACCTTCCTGGTGATCCATATGATCTAAGCAGTAATATTCTTCTGCTTACGTAAACACCTTGGTGTAAAACCGTGTTAATAAGGCCCTGTTGCATTTGTCGATCGCATCCCGGTAACCACCGATGGACGAGAACTTTGCCTATTGGTCCGCCTCGTTCAACGAGCAGGAAAATGGTTCTCTTCGTCCCTCGCCCTTGGTATCGTTGTTGTTGCCGACATAACTGGCAGGCTACCCTCTGACATACCTTGCTTGCATGATCACGCAAGACGTCTCCGCCCTCCCTACTTTTAACCCACATGGTGGGCCCATAATCCACAGTTCCACAGGATCGAAACCTGACTCTCCTGTACACCCCCTGTTCCCAAGGTTGTTCCTCGCGCGTGACCTCGTATGTAATTCATGAGCCACCTTCAGGTCTGATATCGGACACAATACTTATTCCCGTTGATTTGACCCTTTCACGGCCTATAACAGGCATCGAACGATTGCTTGCCCGCTCGAAACTTCTCAGGATACCTCCTTACTTTGCTCTCGATATTTTCTTAAGTTTCGATTCGAGAGTTACTTTCCGCCACCTTCCTCGATATTGTCGACCCGATAGTCAACCTTGTCGAGGTCCATTCTCCCAGAATGCCCACCCTTTATTCTTTCGTAAGTACGATGGAGTTCCTGAAGAAAGGACGCCGACTTCATCATGATGACCTAAAGCAGAGAAATGAAGACATCAATGTATTGGACCGGCCTCTTCGAGAAGAGCAAGCCAGCATGAGAAGACCTGCTAGATTCGTTACCAAATCTTCCCCCCTTTCACCACCTCTTAAATCTCGGGACGAGATTTCTTGTAGTGGAGGAGAATTGTGACACCCGGATAATCAAGCTACAGTGAACCTCTACTAATGATGCCACATCACCTTGGTTACTGTTGATAAACTCGTGTCGGTTAGAAACCCAGTTCAAACTTCGAATTTAAAATCAAGGCAAACATCAAAAGTTTTCAAACTTTAAAACTAAAATGTTCGGGAGGTGACAAATAATGCGTAGGTAATTATGGTAGAGAAAAAAAATCTTTTTATAAAGTAGTTAAAAGCACTAAATTAATAAAAACTGCAGTAAAATTAATTAAATGTCTTTTAAATACTAAACAAATATAAACTAATTGTTTAGGGTGCCAAATCAATTGTGGTAGTGTCATAAGTATTAGTACTAATTTAGGGGCTAGATTTATTATTTATAAAACAAAGGTAAAAATAAACAAAAAAGATATTGAAAAAAAAGAAAGAAAAGGAAAACGAGCAAACCAAAAAAAAGAGAGAAAAGAAAATAGGACCCCCCCCCCGCTGGGCCAAGTGGCCCAGCTGGCCTCAGCCGCTCGAACGGGCCGGTCCACCGCGGTCCACCTCCCCTACTAACTCCCCACCCCCATAACCCTAACCCCCCTACTCGCCCCACTCCCTCTCCCCGTCCCGATCCGATCTGGATTGGTGACGAAACCCCACTCCCCACTCTCCTCCCTCCCCGATCCCCTTCTGGATCGGGGCAACAACCTCGGCGCTCGGTGCCCCGCTGCCTACCCCGACGTTCCCCCGTCGCCAGACGCTCGCCGGACCCCGTCCACGCCTCTCCCCTCTTTCCCCCAATCCAGATCGGATCGGGGCTTGGGGACTCGACCCCGTCGGCTGCCGCCGCAGCCACCTCGCCGCCCGAGGACCTCGCCGGACTACCTCACCGGCCTACTTCCTCCTCCCCACCGGGCTGCCTCCCCATTGCTGTCATCACCGTAAACCACCTCGCACCTCGCTGCCTTGTCCCTACATCGAATGGTGAGGCCCCGGCCTCCTCTCTCCCTCGCCCCGCTTCCTCTCGTGGCCACACCGGAGCTCTGCTCCTGTGCGCGCACTCGCACTGCCCGCCACGGTCTCTCCAACGCCTTGGCCGCATGCCTGCTGACTTCGCGCGAGCTCGCGACTTCTCTTCTCACTGCCGCCTAGTATGCGCGTGCCAGCGCTCGACCCCGCTCACGCGCCCCGTCACCGGCGCCCTCGGCTCTGTTGCCTTCCCTGCTCCTCGTGCTGCCCGCGCCCCCGCGTCGTGGCCAACCCCCTATTGCTGCTCTACATCACCGGCGCCACCCTTCGTTGGCGCCGCTCGCCGTCAACCGCCCGCAGCGCCCTCGCTGCGGCCTCGTCTCTGGCCGTCGCCCCCTGTCGTCCTGGGCAAGCGCCCAAATGGGCTGGGCATCATCGCCCGCTAGCACCCGCCCCGTGGTGGCCCTCTCGGCCACTGACTAGGGGGCCCCACGCCCCTATTAAGTAAACAAAGAATAATTAATTAATTAATTAATCTAATAATTAATTAACTTAAGTATTGTCGCTTAATTAACCAATTAACTATCTAATTAACCTAATTAACTATTGTTATTTAACTAAACAGTCAATGACTAACGGACCCCACACGTCAATTTGACCCAGTCAACACCTTGTTGACTGCTGACGTCATGCTGACGTCATGATGATGTCAGCATACACTATCCTGGATAATAATGATTTAAAATAATTAAATAAATTCTAAAATGATTAAATTTTTTAAAATTAATATAAAATAAACCGTAGCTCGGATGGAAAAACTTTGTACATGAAAGTTGCTCAGAACGACGAGACGAATCCATATATGCAGCCTGTTCGTCCGCCACGCGTCCCTAGCATAGTGAACCTGCAACATTTCACCTCCGGTTCATCTGTCCGAAAACGCGAAACACCGGGGATACTTTCCCGGATGTTTCCCCCTTTCGCCGGTATCACCTACTATCGCGTTAGGGCACACCTAGCACCGCGTATTGCCATGTTACGCTTTGTGATGCTTTGATTGCTCTGTTATTTATTGTGTTCCCCTTCCGTTACTTCTTTCCGGTAGACCCCGAGACTGCTGGCGACCCCTAGTTCGACTACGGTGTTGACGACCCCTCCTTCTTGCCAGAGCAACCAGGCAAGGCCCCCCCTTGAACACAAGATATCGCCTATTCTTCTCTATACTGCTTGCATTAGAGTAGTGTAGCATGTTACTGTTTGGTTACTCCTATTCTGTTGCATAGCCTGTCATTGTTGCTACAGTCATTGATACCTTACCCGCAATCCTAAATGCTTAGTATAGGATGCTAGTATATCATCATTGGCCCTACATTCTTGTCAGTCTGCCTTGCTATACTATTGGGCCGTGATCACTCGGGAGGTGATCACGGGTATATACTATACATACATATACTTTACAGATCGTGACTAAAGTCGGGTCAGCTCGTTGAGTACCCGCAGGTGATTCCGATGTGGGGGCTGGTAGGACAGGTGGCTCCATCCTGGTAGAGGTGGGCCTGGGTTCCCGACGGCTCCCGACTGTTACTTTAAGGCAGAGTGACAGGGCAGGTTGAGACCGCCTACGCGAGAGGAGGGCCTGGCCCTGGTCGGCGTCCGTGGTTACTTCATAATAACATGCTTAATGAGATCTTGGTATTTGATTTGAGTCTGGCCACTGGCCTATACGCACTAACTAACTACGCGGGAAAGATATGGGCACTCGATGTCGTGGTATCAGCCGAAGCCTTCTTGACGTCAGCGACCGAGCGGCGCGCGCCGGATTGGAATGTAAGCCTGCTCTTGTATTAAGGGGGCTAGTTCTGCTTCCGGCCGCGTACGCAACATGTAGGTGTGCAATGGGCGATGGGCCGAGACCCCTGCGTGCATAGGATTTAGACCGGCATGCTGACCTCTCTGTTGTGCCTAGGTGGGGCTGTGACGTGTTGATCTTCCGAGGCCGGGCATGACCCAGGAAAGTGTGTCCGGCCAAATGGGATCGAGCATGTTGGGTTACATGGTGCACCCCTGCAGGGAAGTTTATCTATTCGAATAGTCGTGTCCCTCGGTAAAAGGACAACCCGGAGTTGTACCTTGACCTTATGACAACTAAAACCGGAGACTTAATAAAACACACCCAGACAAGTTCCCCAGACAACCCGGTGATCGCTTTTCCACAGGGCGACAAGGGGAGGATCGCCGGGTAGGATTATGCTATGCGATGCTACTTGGAGGACTTCACTCTACTCTCTTCTATATGCTACAAGATGGAGGCTGCCAGAAGCGTAGTCTTCGATAGGACTAGCTATCCCCCTCTTATTCTGGCATTCTGCACTTCAGTCCACCCATATTGCCTCTTTACACATATACCGATGCATATGTAGTGTAGCTCCTTGCTTGCGAGTACTTTGGATGAGTACTCACGGTTGCTTTGCTCCCTCTTTTCCCCTGTTTTCCTCTTCTTCTCGGATGCCGCAACCAGACGTTGGAGCCCAGGATCCAGACGCCACTGTCGACGACGACTATTACTCTGGAGGTGCCTACTACTACGTGTAGGCCGCTGATGACGACCAGGAGTAGTTAGGAGGATCCCAGGCAGGAGGCCTGCGCCTCTTTCGATCTGTATCCCAGTTTGTGCTAGCCATCTTATGGCAACTTGTTTACTTATGTCTGTACTCATATATTGTTGCTTCCGATGACTCGTCTATGATCAAGCACTTGTATTCGAGCCCTCGAGGCCCCTGGCTTGTATTATGATGCTTGTATGACTTATTTATGTTTTAGAGTTGTGTTGTGATATCTTCTCGTGAGTCCCTAATCTTAATCGTACACGTTTGCGTGCATGATTAGTGTATGATTGAATCGGGGGTTTCACAAGTTGGTATCAGAGCCAACTGCCTGTAGGAATCCCCCTTCCACACTCCTTAGCCAAAGTCAAGTCTAGTCATTGTAAACTTTTTACTAACATGGCTGTGTGGCTTGTAGGCCCACGTCGCCATTGGGTGGTAGTAGGATCTTTTATTCCTCGTCTATACTCCGAGACTTTGATCTCTCTTCTATTCGGGTTAAAATGGTTTTACTAACGCTAACACTAGGATCTCGTGATCACATCCACCCAGAGAGCCCCTTACTACAGATGATCGCCTGCTGCACCAGAAGACCCTGAAGATACTCTTTGCTGTTAACCCGAGAACTTGTGTTCATCGCGTTGGCAATTCCCCTTCCACCATCAACCCTGGTGGATAACTACATGCAGTTGTTATTCTTACATTCATCCCCAGTTGGTCTTGTTATTACAACATACCCCGAAAACTCGTCGTTGTTTTGATAACCATTTGTGCATACTGCCTTACAGTTCCTTGTCGCCCAAATACACCTACAAATTAATCCTCACCCTTACCGAGGATTTGTTTCTCCCCAGTTGTTCACGTGTTTCACAAAATTCTTCAAATTATTATCCGATCTTTCGAGAATCCTCTGCAGCCTATGGCTCTAGAAATTCTTGTCTGCTTGCATTATGGTTACTTTCCATGTGTCTAGCAATATTCACGAGCATCCTTTGTCACCGTCATTTTGAGTCTTTGATCCAATATGTTTGAGAATGCTCGCAGTCACCAATCCAACCCAGAATTCATCCTTCCGGCTTGGACGTCATTTTAAACATGAGCCGGATCTCGATCAATCAAATTATCATTGATAGTATCGCTAAGCCTACTCAACTTATCCATCCTTAATCAGAGTGTTTTCTCCTGCTCCCTTCATTTGGAAACCATAATTCCTTTGCAATTGAGCTTTGAATTAGTCGGTTGTTTCTATAATCCAATGTCCTTACAGCATTGTTTTCTTCCTCTGTTGTGTGCTGATGCTCACATCAGCTTTGTTATGGAACGTCGGATCCTTTGTTGAATTATCATCTGACAGTGACCTTTGTATACAAAAACCTTGACAAGTTCCACAGACAACCCGGTGATCGCTTTTCCACAGGGCGACGAGGGGAGGATCGCCGGGTAGGATTATGCTATGCGATGCTACTTGGAGGACTTCACTCTACTCTCTTCTACATGCTGCAAGATGGAGGCTGCCAGAAGCGTAGTCTTTGATAGGACTAGCTATCCCCCTCTTATTCTGGCATTCTACAGTTCAGTCCACCCATATTGCCTCTTTACACATATACCCATGCATATGTAGTGTAGCTCCTTGCTTGCGAGTACTTTGGATGAGTACTCACAGTTGCTTTGCTCCCTCTTTTCCCCTGTTTTCCTTTTCTTCTTGGATGCCGCAACCAGACGTTGGAGCCCAGGATCCAGACGCCACCGTCGATGATGACTATTACTCTGGAGGTGCCTACTACTACGTGCAGGCCGCTGACGACGACCAGGAGTAGTTTGGAGGATCCCAGGCAGGAGGCCTGCGCCTCTTTCGATCTGTATCCTAGTTTGTGCTAGCCATCTTGTGGCAACTTGTTTACTTATGTCTGTACTCAGATATTGTTGCTTCCGCTGACTCGTCTATGATCAAGCACTTGTATTCGAGCCCTCGAGGCCCTGGCTTGTATTATGATGCTTGTATGACTTATTTATGTTTTAGAGTTGTGTTGTGATATCTTCCCGTGAGTCCCTGATCTTGATCGTACACGTTTGCGTGCATGATTAGTGTACGATTGAATCGGGGGCGTCACACTGTATTAGTAGTGAAAACAAAAGCAATAAAAAAGAGAAAAATAGGAAATATGAAAAAGGGAAATGTGTTTTGAAAAGGAAGATTTATTTCAGGAATCATGAAAGATAAGAAAGGAAAAAATGGATATATTTTTTTGGAAAAAAAGCCCTGAAAAAATAAGAAACTAAAAAGAAAGTTCAGAAATGTTTATGAAGAATCAGGAAACAAGATGTTTTTCATGAATGTTCCTAAATAAGGATTTGTGAAGTTCCGAACATAGAATGATCACCTCTTCTTTTCCATGCTCCAAATCGCCTCATAATCTGTCTTCTAACAAGGCAAAAAATAATGTGACTTATTTACAAGAAGGTTGATGGCAACAATAATTGTAGAAATTCCCTGCTATTTTTTTGTTGGAGATAAAATAAAGAGTTAAGATGGTGGCATTTTACTTGTTGTAGTGACACTACTAGGGAAAAGGCTAGCAGCAGCGCGGGTTTTAGGTGTATCAGTAGCGCACGGTGGGGCGCTACTAATAAGGCGCTACAGCTAACATATAGCAGTAGCGCGTGGTCACCGGCGCTACTACTACACAAGTGTAGCAGCAGCGCGGTTACTGGGAGCATGCTACTGCTAGTAGCTCTAGCGCCCTTTGCAGCAACGCGCTACTGCTATAGCGGCGCTGCTGCTAACTTCTATACACTCGCTACTGCTAATTTAACAGGGTTTTTTTGGGCACATTTGTTTTGTATTTGAACAGGCTTTATAGAAGAATCTTTAGCACATAGAAATGTCATCATGATACACATACAAATGCTTGCGAGACCACGAATGTAATCATAGCATATACATACAAATAGTCTCATCATAATCATCATCCAACACAAAGTGGTGTCTCGTCATCATCTCGAAAATAGCGATACAAGTCCTTGATTACTTGCAAATACATCGTCATCCATCTAAACAATGGCATACGCGAGAAGAGCTATCACTTTGAGTACATGAGTTCGTATCCCTCTCTCGCATTAGCGTGAACCTAAACTAACTACTGCCTGTCGCTCGGAAACCGGAAACCGGCAACACCTGGGCCTGACACTCCGGCCACTCATCGTATATATACTCCTGGCGTAGCACTTCTTCGCCATCGATGATCTATGCACCTGCATCATCACATGAGTCGATGATATGCAACATATATAGTTGAGCAACAGAAAGAGACAGACTTGACAAAAATAGAAACAACATATCATAAGCATAAATAACAAAGTTATATCGTACCCAAAATGCCCTAACTAGAGTGATCTTCGCTAGTCGAGGAGGAGGACAGTTTAATTACATCACAAATAAAGTTTCACTATGCATAACTCAAAGTTTTGTCATACAGAAAGTATGGACTAAACAGACACATTGTCATATATCGACAATCACTCCAACATGTCATGCTATCCATCGAGGTCAGGGAGATAGTCCCTGAGCTTAGTGAAAGGCTTCATGTCGAGACGCTGAGAGGCTATCCATGTTCGGACGTCTTCCCGCGACATTTGTCCTTCTCCGTAGAACGTCCCTTTTTTTCCGACGACCTCTTTCATGATGATTTGGGCAAGTTTGCACTGGATGTTATAGAACTCAGCTCGAAGTTGATGATCCTCGATATCTCCTATGTCCTTTGCCCATTGCAGAATATGGGCATCGCCAGATCTAGGTGACATGTGAAGGTTATGGTGATCCCGTCTGTACTCCAGCATGTGGTGTAGGACATAGAATCCATCATTAAGAGAATCGTTCAGTTGCTGGATGCAGTAGAAGTCGGTCTTATGGCTGAAGGCGGCCCTGCCGCCCCTTCTCTTCTTGTCCCTAACCTCTCCACCCCTTGCTTGCTAGTAAAACATAGCACTGTCGAGAACATCTTTGATGTGGGTGTAATCCTTTTTGTGAATGTTCTTCGACGAGTCCAAGTAAAGAGCGTGGGAGAATCGGGGGTAGATGATGATGAGGACGGCGCGCCCGCCGCTGCGCAAAATAAGTACACCTCAAATTAATTAGCCTCCACCGTGCAAATGTATTACTGAAATCGAAGGAAGGATAGCAGCGCGGATGACTCACACGGGATGATAAGGCACGAGAATCGCCTCCTTGTCCTTATTGGCGAGCATGAAACTGACGATGTAATTCCTCGCGTATTCACGTTGCTCTGCACAGACTCCCAAGAATCTCTTGTGCATGTAGTACGGGTCAGCGACACAGATATGACGTATCTGCTCAACCCCAATGATGTAGTTCATGTGCAAGGCATAAAGGCGGACAAACGTAAAATCCAGCTTCTTCACGTGAAACATGTCGAATATGTAATCGAATGGGAGGAAGAACTTATCCGCAGGGAAGTTGTCGATGTACGACATTTGCCACGGAACATTAACCACGTAGAGTGGGTATCCTGGATCTTTCGAGGCGATGAGGCCTTTCTCTACCCGCAGCACATCGTCATGAAGTCTCCTTAGATTGCTGAATCTGGCCGTAGCGCTGTTGCAGGTAGGATTGGTTGACCGGGGATATGCCATTTATCCACATCGGGGATATCTATACGGTCCTGAAGCCGAGGCTGCTGAGGCGGCTGGATCATAGAATCAGCTTTTTTGCCTTTCCTTGCTCTCTTCCTAGACTTCTTTACTATCGGAAGGTCGTCAATAATACGTTGAGACGGTAATTTAGGCACCGACTCATGACGCTCAAACCCTGAGGAGGCGCTAGTATAGACATACTGTTCAGCGCCATCGTCATCCTCATCCTCATCCATGGCGACGTCATCAGGGACTAATGGATCCTCCTCCTTACCCCGTCCGCTATCACCCAACCCGACACCCGACGCTAATTGGATAGGTGTGGTGTTGATGTTCATACCTTGCTGAGGCTGCGTGCTCGTGGGTGTGCTCCCGGCCGCCTCTAGACGAAGCAGACTCTTTGGCCACAACAGGACCCACCCATTGCAACAATCACCAAGCCGCTGTGGTGTCTCCTCGTCATCCACCAGTAGTGTTGGAGGAGGCAAATTCTCGTGGCCCGGTTCGACACTAGCCATGGAAACCTTGAAGACGTTCGAGGGGATCGGCCGGCTGTGGAGCAATGGTTCCTTCGGCTTCATTATCGTCGCCTTCCCCATGTCCACCTTCTGGTCGCCGATGGTGTACAATATGGTGCACGGGGTTTCGTCGGCCTGCAAAGAAAAGTCTGCGACGTGAGACATCCGAAAGGCAACGAAAACGGGAGATTATACATTTATATTGAAGGGGGCCGGTGTGACAGATACCGTGAGGGCGTCGAGCTCAGCCAAAGACGAAGCACCGCCGAGCACGTCCGGTGCGGGAGCCGGTGCGGGAGCAGGTGCGGGAGCCGGTGCGGGAGCAGGTGCTCCCAAGAAGTCAGCAAGGGGAAAGTCCTCTGCATTTTTTTCTGGATTTTTCCTTGTCCAAGTGATAACGCCCGTCACCAAGGAAGTAGACAAGAGTTAATATGGTGGCATTTTACTTGTTGTAATGACACTACTAGGGAAAAGGCTAGCAGCAGCGCGGGTTTTAGGTGTATCAGTAGCGCACGGTGGGGCGCTACTAATAAGGCGCTACAGCTAACATATAGCAGTAGCGCGTGGTCACCGGCGCTACTGCTACACAAGTGTAGCAGCAGCGCGGTTACTGGGAGCACGCTACTGCTAGTAGCTCTAGCGCCCTTTGCAGCAACACGCTACTGCTATAGCGGCGCTGCTGCTAACTTCTATACACTCACTACTGCTAATTTAACAGGATTTTTTTGGGCATATTTGTTTTGTATTTGAACAGGCTTTATAGAAGAATCTTTAGCACATAGAAATGTCATCATGATACACATACAAATGCCTGCGAGACCACGGATGTAATCATAGCATATACATACAAATAGTCTCATCATAATCATCATCCAACACAAAGTGGTGTCTCGTCATCATCTCGAATATAGCGATACAAGTCCTTGATTACTTGCAAATACATCGTCATCCATCTAAACAATGGCATACGCGAGAAGAGCTATCACTTTGAGTACATGAGTTCGTATCCCTCTCTCGCATTAGCGTGAAGATAGCTATAGCGTGTTCCAGAGAAAAGCGCTGCAGCTAACCCTTTCTGTTTTCTTTTTATTTTTCTTTTGTTTTCTTTACATTTTCTTTTTTTCATTTCTCCTTTTTCTATTTCTTTCATTTTCATTTACTTTTCTACTTATTTTTCTATTTATTTTCTTTTACATAGCATTAGTGCTCTACAGAAGAAACGCGCTGCTACAATGTTTTTAGCAGTAGCGTGCTTCTGGGAGAAGCGCTGCTACAATTCCTAGCCTACCGGCACTAGTGAGAGAATTTTAGTAGTAGCGCTTTTCTGTGAAGACGCGCTACTGCTAAAATAATGGTTGTAGCGTGGTTTTGCAACAAGCGCTACTACTAAGTAGCGCTAGCGCCGAGTTTTGACCAACGTTACTGCTATACCTCTGTGTATAGCGTTTTCCCTAGTAGTGTGAATAAGGATTTGCGAATCAGCCTGCGGTTGGATGGTTATGAGGACATTGATACCCCAGCCCACCAATGTTCAAGTCCTGATGCTTGCATTTTTCTGGATTTATTTCAAGATTTCTAGCGATGCGCGTTTAGTGGGAGGAGACCGAGTCTCTCAGAGGTGCTCGTAGGCAGTGGCGAGTCCAATGGGCAGGCTAGCGGCTACGAAGAAGAAAGCTCGTCAGTTGCAATACGAGGTGCGATGGGTTGCCGTCTCGCACTACTACCACACCTACCTTCATCAAAAGATGAGCAAGAAAGATGCGCAGAAGCAATGACTTACCCTGAACAGGGAGCAGTACATGAAGGTAAGTATTACTGACTTTTCATTCCAACATATAAGCAGTCAATTTCATTGTTTCGTGCTGACATGTCATGCTTCCATTATTTAAGTTATTCCTACTTGGTGCTACACAAAGGATGATGTATGGGCAAGTTTGGTGGATAGGTGTCTCGGTGACGATGTAGAGTTTGCTGCCAAGAGCAGCAAGAATCAGGCTAACTGTGGAAAAGACGGAACACACAGCCAAGGAAACATGAACCACTAGGGCTTCAAGTCCATGAAGGTATATCTATATGCATGATGAATTCTTTTTCTTCATTTTACCATCATGTTCTTATGTATGGCTAACTCATGTTTGATGTTATAGGAGGACAAGTTGAAGAGGCCCTCTCAGACATCGAGTCGTGGAAGTTGGCCCGTGCATGGAGTGATCACAAGGAAGGCGAGAGCGGGTACTACGGCAATATCGAGAACCTGGAGGCTTACAAGGAGTCGTTTGAGAGGTTGCATCCTGGTCCGGGTGCTCCTAACCCCGTTCAGTCTTAGCTCGGCAAGACGGCGGTGGTGGCCATCCAGCCGAAGAAGCATGGCTGCTACCCATGCTTTGATGGCTTGATCACTCCTTCTGTGTCCTACACATGGCTCTGAGGTACCAACCCGAGCCCGATCGGCAGTACAGGCCATTTGCAGCCTAGCTTAGCTAGCCAGCATGCTGTAAGTATTTCCCCCTTATCTACTTTCCTTCTCACTTTCTCACTTTATTTTCAGCATTGCCCACTTAGATACAACCTAAATTTTGTAGGGATATAAGGCCTTTGTCGATCTTAAGCATGTCGAGGTGCAGGAGTAATTGCAACGAGTGAAGGCAAATGAGGATTACAACCATCAGATGATGGCGGTTAGTTTTGACCCCTTAGAACCAACCTAAAATTTCCACTTTCATTGCTTCTGACCTTCATGTTTGCTTGGTTAACTAACATACAGGCTATGTGGTCGGCTATGCATAACCGCACGGATCCACCACCAAATGGACCCCACCACCACGACCTTCCGAAGAATCCCCCCACGTGCCCACGTTTGATGAATGGGTGGCGCTAGGCACTGGGACTCCGGTTAGTACATTGCCTAACTATTCGCCAACTAGTTCTAGTTGATTCAATATTATCATATTTACCCTTACAATCTCTTTCAAAACATGTAGGGAACCTATGCATCGACTCCTGCTTCAGAGAGCCCGGTCACTCCGATCTGGCGAAGTGGTGCTGATCTTGGCGGCAACCCTACTATCGACTGAACGATGATATTTCCATGTTTCATACTTCTTAGCGCGTTATTTAGATGACGATGATGATGTCCATGCATGTCTCATATGTTTATGAAGTTTCAACGATGATGTTGATCTTTAGATGATGATGTTGATCTTTAGATGACGATGATGATGATCTTTAGATGATGATGATTATGATGTTGATCTTTAGATGATGATGTTGATCTTTAGATGACGATGATGATGATCTTTAGATGATGATGATTATGATGTTGATCTTTAGATGGTGATGATGATGATGATGATGTTGATCTTTCATATTTCTGTCTATATATGCTTTGATATGAATTTAAATGTTGTCTAAACAAAAATTGAAAAAAACAGAGAAAATAAAAAAACAGAACAGAGCTATGCCTACGGCCTGGCCGTCGGCATAGCCAAGGCTAGGAGAAACCATTGCGCGACACGTGGCATGGATATGCTGATGGCCAGGCCGTTGGCATAGAGGGAAGACCTATGCCGACGGCCCAGCCGTCGGCATAGCGAGCCGCTAGAAGCAACCAAAGGATTCCATGTGGCATGGTTATGCCGACGGCCTGGGTATGCCAACGACCATATCCATGCCATGTGGCATCCTCTAGTGGCTGGCTATGCCGATGGCTGGGCCGTCGGCATAGATTGAAGACCTATGCCGACGGCCAGGCCGTCGGCATACCGCCGCCACGTGGACACTCGTGGTTGCTATGCCCGGTGACGGCGCCGTAACTTGCCATCTGGTGATTTTTTGGGCCGACGGTCGTACGTATGCTGTCGGGATATAAGCCTACGCCGACAACCTTTCTATGTCGATGGTCTGACAAGACTACGCCGTCGAGATCGACACCGACGGGCCTATGCCGACGGCGGCCAGCAGCATAGGTGTAGGCCGACGGTACATGCCCTATGCCGACGGCAAAAGGCTATCGTCATAGGGTGTTAATCCGGTTGTGGTTGTCCGTCCGTCGCTAGAGTGATGCAGTTCCTGTTGGGGAACGTAGTAATTTCAAAAAAAATCCTACGCACACGCAAGATCATGGTGATGCATAGCAACGAGAGGGGAGAGTGTAATCTACATACCCTTGTAGACCGAAAGCGGAAGCGTTAGAACAACGCGGTTGATGTAGTCGTGCGTCTTCACGGCCCGACCGATCAAGCACCGAAACTACGGCACCTCCGAGTTCTAGCACACGTTCAGCTCGATGACGTCCCTCGAACTCCGATCCAGCCGAGTGTCGAGGGAGAGTTCCGTCAGCACGACGGCGTGGTGACGATCTTGATGTTCTACTGTCGCAGGGCTTCGCCTAAGCACCGCTACAATATTATCGAGGAGGACTATGGTGGAGGGGGGCACCGCACATGGCTAATAGATCTCAAGGATCAATTGTTGTTGTGTCTTTGGGGTGCCCCCCTGCCCCCGTATATAAAGGAGCAAGGGGGGAGGTGAAGGAAATATGCCCTAGAGGCAATAATAAAGTTATTATTTATTTCCTTATAATCATGATAAATGTTTATTATTCATGCTAAAATTGTATTTACCGGAAACATAATACATGTGTGAATACATAGACAAACATAGTGTCACTAGTATGCCTCTACTTGACTAGCTCGTTAATCAAAGATGGTTATGTTTCCTAACCATGAACAAAGAGTTGTTATTTGATTAACGAGGTCACATCATTAGTAGAATGATCTGATTGACATGACCCATTCCATTAGCTTAGCACCCGATCGTTTAGTATGTTGCTATTGCTTTCTTCATGACTTATACATGTTCCTATGACTATGAGATTATGCAACTCCCGTTTACCGGAGGAACACTTTGGGTACTACCAAACGTCACAACGTAACTGGGTGATTATAAAGGAGTACTACAGGTGTCTCCAATGGTCGATGTTGGGTTGGCGTATTTCGAGATTAGGATTTGTCACTCCGATTGTCGGAGAGGTATCTCTGGGCCCTCTCGGTAATACACATCACATAAGCCTTGCAAGCATTACAACTAATATGTTAGTTGTGAGATGATGTATTACGGAACGAGTAAAGAGACTTGCCGGTAACGAGATTGAACTAGGTATTGGATACCGACGATCGAATCTCGGGCAAGTAACATACCGATGACAAAGGGAACAACGTATGTTGTTATGCGGTCTGACCGATAAAGATCTTCGTAGAATATGTAGGAGCCAATATGGGCATCCAGGTCCCGCTATTGGTTATTGACCGGAGACGTGTCTCGGTCATGTCTACATTGTTCTCGAACCCGTAGGGTCCGCACGCTTAAGGTTACGATGACAGTTATATTATGAGTTTATGCATTTTGATGTACCGAAGGTTGTTCGGAGTCCCGGATGTGATCACGGGCATGACGAGGAGTCTCGAAATGGTCGAGACATAAATATTGATATATTGGAAGTCTATGTTTGGACATCGGAAGTGTTCCGGGTGAAATCGGGATTTTACCGGGTTACCGGGAGGTTACCGGAACCCCCCGGGAGCCATATGGGCCATCATGGGCCTTAGTGGAAAAGGAGAAAGGGGCAGCCCAAGTGGGCTGCGCGCCTCCCCCCTTCCCCTAGTCCTATTAGGACTAGGAGAGGTGGCCGGCCACCCTTCTCCCTCTTTCCCCCTTGGGAATCCTAGTTGGAATAGGATTGGGGGGGGAGTCCTACTCCCGGTAGGAGTAGGACTCCTCCTGCGCCACCTCCTCCTGGCCGGCGCCTCCTCCCCCCTTGGCTCCTTTATATACGGAGGCAGGGGCACCTCTAAACACACAAGTTGACACAAGTTGATCCACGTGATCGATTCCTTAGCCGTGTGCGGTGCCCCCTGCCACCATATTCCTCGATAATACTGTAGCGGAGTTTAGGCGAAGCCCTGCTGCTGTAGTTCATCAAGATCATCACCACGCCGTCGTGCTGACGGAACTCTTCCCCGACACTTTGCTGGATCGGAGTCCGGGGATCGTCATCGAGCTGAACGTGTGCTCGAACTCGGAGGTGCCGTAGTTTCGGTGCTTGATCGGTTGGATCGTGAAGACGTACGACTACTTCCTCTACGTCGTGTCATCGCTTCCGCAGTCGATCTGCGTAGGTACGTAGACAATACTCTTCCCCTCGTTGCTATGCATCACATGATCTTGCGTGTGCGTAGGAAAATTTTTGAAATTACTACGAAACCCAACAGTGGTATCCGAGCCTAGGTTAATGATGTTGATGTTATATGCACGAGTAGAACACAAGTAAGTTGTGGACGATACAAGTCATACTGCCTACCAGCATGTCATACTTTGGTTCGGCGGTATTGTTGGACGAGACGACCCGGACCAACCTTACGCGTACGCTTACGCGAGACCGGTTCCCTCGACGTGCTTTGCACAGAGATGGCTTGCGGGCGACTGCCTCTCCAACTTTAGTTGAACCAAGTATGGCTACGCCCGGTCCTTGCGAAGGTTAAAACGGAGTCTATTTGACAAACTATCGTTGTGGTTTTGATGCGTAGGTGAGATTGGTTCTTACTTAAGCCCGTAGCAGCCACGTAAAACATGCAACAACAAAGTAGAGGACGTCTAACTTGTTTTTGCAGGGCATGTTGTGATGTGATATGGTCAAGGCATGATGCTGAATTTTATTGTATGAGATGATCATGTTTTGTAAACAAGTTATCGGCAACTGGCAGGAGCCATATGGTTGTCGCTTTATTGTATGCAATGCAATCGCGATGTAATGCTTTACTTTATTACTAAACGGTAGTGATAGTCGTGGAAGCATAAGATTGGCGAGACGACAACGATGCTACGATGGAGATCAAGGTGTCGCGCCGGTGACGATGGTGATCATGACGGTGCTTCGGAGATGGAGATCACAAGCACAAGATGATGATGGCCATATCATATCACTTATATTGATTGCATGTGATGTTTATCTTTTTATGCATCTTATCTTGCTTTGATTGACGGTAGCATTATAAGATGATCTCTCACTAAATTATCAAGAAGTGTTCTCCCTGAGTATGCACCGTTGCCAAAGTTCGTCGTGCCCAGACACCACGTGATGATCGGGTGTGATAAGCTCTACGTCCATCTACAACGGGTGCAAGCCAGTTTTGCACACGCAGAATACTCAGGTTAAACTTGACGAGCCTAGCATATGCAGATATGGCCTCGGAACACGGAGACCGAAAGGTCGAGCGTGAATCATATAGTAGATATGATCAACATAACGATGTTCACCATTGAAAACTACTCCATCTCACGTGATGATCGGTTATGGTTTAGTTGATTTGGATCACGTGATCACTTAGAGGATTAGAGGGATGTCTATCTAAGTGGGAGTTCTTTAGTAATATGATTAATTGAACTTAAAATTTATCATGAACTTAGTCCCTGATAGTATCTTGCTTGTTTATGTTGATTGTAGATAGATGGCTCGTGCTGTTGTTCCGTTAAATTTTAATGCGTTCCTTGAGAAAGCAAAGTTGAAAGATGATGGTAGCAATTACACGGACTGGGTCCGTAACTTGAGGATTATCCTCATTGCTGCACAGAAGAATTACGTCCTGGAAGCACCGCTGGGTGCCAGGCCTGCTGCTGGAGCAACGCCAGATGTTATGAACGTCTGGCAGAGCAAAGCTGATGACTACTCAATAGTTCAGTGTGCCATGCTTTACGGCTTAGAATCGGGACTTCAACGACGTTTTGAACGTCATGGAGCATATGAGATGTTCCAGGAGTTGAAGTTAATATTTCAAGCAAATGCCCGGATTGAGAGATATGAAGTCTCCAATAAGTTCTATAGCTGCAAGATGGAGGAGAACAGTTCTGTCAGTGAGCATATACTCAAAATGTCTGGGTATAATAATCACTTGATTCAATTGGGAGTTAATCTTCCGGATGATTGCGTCATCGACAGAATTCTCCAATCACTGCCACCAAGCTACAAGAGCTTCGTGATGAACTATAATATGCAAGGGATGAACAAGACTATTCCCGAGCTCTTCGCAATGCTGAAAGCTGCGGAGGTAGAAATCAAAAAGGAGCATCAAGTGTTGATGGTTAACAAAACCACTAGTTTCAAGAAAAAGGGCAAAGGAAAGAAGAAAGGGAACTTCAAGAAGAACAGCAAGCCAGTTGCTGCTCAAGATAAGAAACCCAAGTCTGGACCTAAGCCTGAAACTGAGTGCTTCTACTGCAAGCAGACTGGTCACTGGAAGCGGAACTGCCCCAAGTATTTGGCGGATAAGAAGGATGGCAAGGTGAACAAAGGTATATATGATATACATGTTATTGATGTGTACCTTACTAGAGCTCGCAGTAGCACCTGGGTATTTGATACTGGTTCTGTTGCTAATATTTGCAACTCGAAACAGGGACTACAGAATAAGCGGGCACTGGCAAAGGACGAGGTGACGATGCGCGTGGGAAACGGTTCCAAAGTCGATGTGATCGCGGTCGGCACGCTACCTCTACATCTACCTTCGGGATTAATATTAGACCTAAATAATTGTTATTTGGTGCCAGCGTTGAGCATGAACATTATATCTGGATCTTGTTTAATGCGAGACGGTTATTCATTTAAATCAGAGAATAATGGTTGTTCTATTTATATGAGTAATATCTTTTATGGTCATGCACCCTTGAAGAGTGGTCTATTCTTACTAAATCTCGATAGTAGTAATACACATATTCATAATGTTGAAACCAAAAGATGCAGAGTTGATAATGAAAGTGCAACTTATTTGTGGCACTGTCGTTTAGGTCATATCGGTGTAAAACGCATGAAGAAACTCCATACTAATGGACTTTTGGAACCACTTGATTATGAATCACTTGGTACTTGCGAACCGTGCCTCATGGGCAAGATGACTAAAACACCGTTCTCCGGTACTATGGAGAGAGCAACAGATTTGTTGGAAATCATACATACCGATGTATGTGGCCCGATGAATATTGAGGCTCGTGGCGGATATCGTTATTTTCTCACCTTCACAGATGATTTAAGCAGATATGGGTATATTTACTTAATGAAACATAAGTCTGAAACATTTGAAAAGTTCAAAGAATTTCGGAGTGAAGTTGAAAATCATCGTAACAAGAAAATAAAGTTTCTACGATCTGATCGTGGAGGAGAATATTTGAGTTACGAGTTTGGTGTACATTTGAAAAACTGTGGAATAGTTTTGCAACTCACGCCACCCGGAACACCACAGCGCAATGGTGTGTCCGAACGTCGTAATCGTACTTTACTAGATATGGTGCGATCTATGATGTCTTTTACAGATTTACCGCTATCATTTTGGGGTTATGCTTTAGAGACGGCCGCATTCACGTTAAATAGGGCACCATCAAAATCCGTTGAGACGACGCCTTATGAACTATGGTTTGGCAAGAAACCAAAGTTGTCGTTTCTTAAAGTTTGGGGCTGCGATGCTTATGTGAAAAAGCTTCAACCTGATAAGCTCGAACCCAAATCGGAGAAATGTGTATTCATAGGATACCCAAAGGAAACTGTTGGGTACACCTTCTATCACAGATCCGAAGGCAAAACATTCGTTGCTAAGAATGGATCATTTCTAGAGAAGGAGTTTCTCTCGAAAGAAGTGAGTGGGAGGAAAGTAGAACTTGACGAGGTAACTGTACCTGCTCCCTTACTGGAGAGTAGTTCATCACAGAAAACTGTTTCAGTGACACCTACACCGGTTAGTGAGGAAGCCAATGATAATGATCATGAAACTTCAGATCAAGATACTACTGAACCACGTAGATCAACCAGAGTAAGATCCGCGCCAGAGTGGTACGGAAATCCTGTTCTGGAAGTCATGCTACTAGATCATGATGAACCTACGAACTATGAAGAAGCGATGGTGAGCCCAGATTCCGCAAAGTGGCTTGAAGCCATGAAATCTGAGATGGGATCCATGTATGAGAACAAAGTATGGACTTTGGTTGACTTGCCCGATGATCGGCAAGCAATTGAGAATAAATGGATCTTTAAGAAGAAGACTGACGCTGATGGTAATGTTACTGTCTACAAAGCTCGACTTGTCGCAAAAGGTTTTCGACAAGTTCAAGGAATTGACTACGATGAGACCTTCTCACCCGTAGCGATGCTTAAGTCCGTCCGAATCATGTTAGCAATTGCCGCATTTTATGATTATGAAATTTGGCAAATGGATGTCAAAACTGCATTCCTGAATGGATTCCTGGAAGAAGAGTTGTATATGATGCAACCAGAAGGTTTTGTCGATCCAAAGGGAGCTAACAAAGTGTGCAAGCTCCAGCGATCCATTTATGGACTGGTGCAAGCCTCTCGGAGTTGGAATAAACGTTTTGATAGTGTGATCAAAGCATTTGGTTTTATACAGACTTTCGGAGAAGCCTGTATTTACAAGAAAGTGAGTGGGAGCTCTGTAGCATTTCTGATATTATATGTGGATGACATATTACTGATTGGAAATGATATAGAATTTCTGGATAGCATAAAGGGATACTTGAATAAAAGTTTTTCAATGAAAGACCTCGGTGAAGCTGCTTACATATTAGGCATTAAGATCTATAGAGATAGATCAAGACGCTTAATTGGACTTTCACAAAGCACATACCTTGACAAAATTTTGAAGAAGTTCAAAATGGATCAAGCAAAGAAAGGGTTCTTGCCTGTGTTACAAGGTGTGAAATTGAGTAAGACTCAATGCCCGACCACTGCAGAAGATAGAGAGAATATGAAAGATGTTCCCTATGCATCAGCCATAGGCTCTATCATGTATGCAATGCTGTGTACCAGACCTGATGTGTGCCTTGCTATAAGTTTAGCAGGGAGGTACCAAAGTAATCCAGGAATGGATCACTGGACAGCGGTCAAGAACATCCTGAAATACCTGAAAAGGACTAAGGATATGTTTCTCGTATATGGAAGTGACAAAGAGCTCATCGTAAAAGGTTACGTTGATGCAAGCTTTGACACTGATCCGGACGATTCTAAATCGCAAACCGGATACGTGTTTACATTAAACGGTGGAGCTGTCAGTTGGTGCAGTTCTAAACAAAGCGTTGTAGCGGGATCTACATGTGAAGCGGAATACATAGCTGCTTCGGAAGCAGCAAATGAAGGAGTCTGGATGAAGGAGTTCATATCCGATCTAGGTGTCATACCTAGTGCATCGGGTCCAATGAAAATCTTTTGTGACAATACTGGTGCAATTGCCTTAGCAAAGGAATCCAGATTTCACAAAAGGACCAAACACATCAAGAGACGCTTCAACTCCATCCGGGATCTAGTCCAGGTGGGAGACATAGAGATTTGCAAGATACATACGGATCTGAATGTTGCAGACCCGTTGACTAAGCCTCTTCCACGAGCAAAACATGATCAGCACCAAGGCTCCATGGGTGTTAGAATCATTACAGTGTAATCTAGATTATTGACTCTAGTGCAAGTGGGAGACTGAAGGAAATATGCCCTAGAGGCAATAATAAAGTTATTATTTATTTCCTTATAATCATGATAAATGTTTATTATTCATGCTAAAATTGTATTTACCGGAAACATAATACATGTGTGAATACATAGACAAACATAGTGTCACTAGTATGCCTCTACTTGACTAGCTCGTTAATCAAAGATGGTTATGTTTCCTAACCATGAACAAAGAGTTGTTATTTGATTAACGAGGTCACATCATTAGTAGAATGATCTGATTGACATGACCCATTCCATTAGCTTAGCACCCGATCGTTTAGTATGTTGCTATTGCTTTCTTCATGACTTATACATGTTCCTATGACTATGAGATTATGCAACTCCCGTTTACCGGAGGAACACTTTGGGTACTACCAAACGTCACAACGTAACTGGGTGATTATAAAGGAGTACTACAGGTGTCTCCAATGGTCGATGTTGGGTTGGCGTATTTCGAGATTAGGATTTGTCACTCCGATTGTCGGAGAGGTATCTCTGGGCCCTCTCGGTAATACACATCACATAAGCCTTGCAAGCATTACAACTAATATGTTAGTTGTGAGATGATGTATTACGGAACGAGTAAAGAGACTTGCCGGTAACGAGATTGAACTAGGTATTGGATACCGACGATCGAATCTCGGGCAAGTAACATACCGATGACAAAGGGAACAACGTATGTTGTTATGCGGTCTGACCGATAAAGATCTTCGTAGAATATGTAGGAGCCAATATGGGCATCCAGGTCCCGCTATTGGTTATTGACCGGAGACGTGTCTCGGTCATGTCTACATTGTTCTCGAACCCGTAGGGTCCGCACGCTTAAGGTTACGATGACAGTTATATTATGAGTTTATGCATTTTGATGTACCGAAGGTTGTTCGGAGTCCCGGATGTGATCACGGACATGACGAGGAGTCTCGAAATGGTCGAGACATAAAGATTGATATATTGGAAGCCTATGTTTGGACATCGGAAGTGTTCCGGGTGAAATCGGGATTTTACCGGGTTACCGGGAGGTTACCGGAACCCCCCGGGAGCCATATGGGCCATCATGGGCCTTAGTGGAAAGGAGAAAGGGGCAGCCCAAGTGGGCTGCGCGCCTCCCCCCTTCCCCTAGTCCTATTAGGACTAGGAGAGGTGGCCGGCCACCCCTCTCCCTCTTTCCCCCTTGGGAATCCTAGTTGGAATAGGATTGGGGGGGGGAGTCCTACTCCCGGTAGGAGTAGGACTCCTCCTGCGCCACCTCCTCCTGGCCGGCGCCTCCTCCCCCCTTGGCTCCTTTATATACGGAGGCAGGGGCACCTCTAAACACACAAGTTGACACAAGTTGATCCACGTGATCGATTCCTTAGCCGTGTGCGGTGCCCCCTGCCACCATATTCCTCGATAATACTGTAGCGGAGTTTAGGCGAAGCCCTGCTGCTGTAGTTCATCAAGATCGTCACCACGCCGTCGTGCTGACGGAACTCTTCCCCGACACTTTGCTGGATCGGAGTCCGGGGATCGTCATCGAGCTGAACGTGTGCTCGAACTCGGAGGTGCCGTAGTTTCGGTGCTTGATCGGTTGGATCGTGAAGACGTACGACTACTTCCTCTACGTCGTGTCATCGCTTCCGCAGTCGGTCTGCGTAGGGTACGTAGACAATACTCTTCCCCTCGTTGCTATGCATCACATGATCTTGCGTGTGCGTAGGAAAATTTTTGAAATTACTACGAAACCCAACAGGAGGCGGCCGGCCTAGGGAGGAGGCGCGCCAAGGGGGGAGTCCTACTCCCACCGGGAGTAGGACTCCTCCTTTCCTTGTTGGAGAAGGAAAAAGGAGGAGAGGGAGAAGGAAAAGGGGGCTGCCCCCTTGTCCAATTCGGACCAGAAGGGGGGCGCAGGCCTCCTTCCTTTTGGCCTCTCTCCTCTATTCCCGTATGGCCCAATAAGGCCCATATACTCCCCGGCGAATTCCCGTAACTCTCCAGTACTCCGAAAAATACCCGAATCACTCAGAACCTTTCCGAAGTCCGAATATAGTCGTACAATATATCGATCTTTACGTCTCGACCATTTCGAGAATCCTCGTCATGTCCCCGATCTCATCCGGGACTCCGAACTCCTTCGGTACATCAAAACTCATAAACTCATAATATAACTGTCATCGAAACCTTAAGCGTGCGGACCCTACGGGTTCGAGAACAATGTAGACATGACCTAGAACTATTCTCGGTCAATAACCAATAGCGGAACCTGGATGCTCATATTGGCTCCCACATATTCTACGAAGATCTTTATCGGTCAAACCGCATAACAACATACGTTGTTCCCTTTGTCATCGGCATGTTACTTGCCCGAGATTCGATCGTCAGTATCCAGTACCTAGTTCAATCTCATTACCAGCAAGTCTCTTTACTCGTTACATAATGCATCATTCCGTAACTAACTCATTAGCTACATTGCTTGCAAGGCTTATAGTGATGTGCATTACCGAGAGAGCCCAGAGATACCTCTCCGATAATCGGAGTGACAAAACCTAATCTCGAAATACGCCAACCCAACATGTACCTTTGGAGACACCTATAGTACTCCTTTATAATCACCCAGTTACGTTGTGACGTTTGGTAGCACCCAAAGTGTTCCTCCGGTAAACGGGAGTTGCATAATCTCATAGTTACAGGAACATGTATAAGTCATGAAGAAAGCAATAGCAATATACTAAACGATCAAGTGCTAGGCTAACGGAATGGGTCATGTCAATCGCATCATTCTCCTAATGATGTGATCCCATTAATCAAATGACAACACATGTCTATGGTTAGGAAACATAACCATCTTTGATTAATGAGCTAGTCAAGTAGAGGCATACTAGTGACTATATGTTTGTCTATGTATTCACACATGTATCATGTTTCCGGTTAATACAATTCTAGCATGAATAATAAACATTTATCATGATATGAGGAAATAAATAATAACTTTATTATTGCCTCTACGGCATATTTCCTTCAGTTTCGGACGGGTTCATTTCGCGCATGAAATGGAAGAGAGCACTAACAGCAAACAAACAGAAAGTCAGAAACTGAAGCCTCTTTAACTGAGCTCGGGGGGTGGGCGGAGCACGCAACGTCCATCCGTCCCTATATAGTTGTATGCAGTCTGCAGTGTGCGCGTCCATCAGGTTGTCATGCCCCTAAATGTGAAGAACTGGTCGCGGAGAGAGAGCGGCCGTTTTGTCTTTTAGTTGTTGGAGATCTATCACCGCATGAAACAGGGGCCCATGCCGCGTAGCAGATAATAGGGCCACCGTAGGCGCCGGCGAAGTAGCAGCAGCAGATGATAGGGCCACCTCCGCCGCCATCGGAGTAGCAGCATCAGATGACAGGGCCAGCGCCACCGCTGATATTGCAGCAGCAGATGACAGGGCCACCGCCACCACCGCTGTCGGAGCAGCAGTACATCACAGCGCCACCACAGCCACCGATGGAGCCGCAGTACGGCACCGCTGCTTCAGCAGTTTATACCTCCACCACCAACAAGTAGTTTTCATTCCCATTTTGAATGTGCAATTCTCGTGCGTCTTATTTTATTAATCAACCTAAATGCGATGTTGACAGAAGGGACGTGCCACAAGAGATCCTTGAGATGGAGTGGTACAAGATTATGGGAGGGGGCCAATGCCCCCCCCCCCCCCCCCCCCCCCCCCCCCCCCCCCCCCACACACACACACAATTCTAAAGTGCGGCCTACAACTTCATTTTTTCTACCGATACAAGTTTGTTGGCTTTCAAGACATGCTCCTCTGTTAAGCTGCATTTTACTTCTCGACTCATCTCATGGGTGGGGCTCATCAACCTTATTTTGTAAAATGTTGCTATGCCTTCCTCGGATGTCAATTGGGAATGAAATGTGTGCAGTGCAACAAAGTAACAACATATGCCGTTCACACTAGCCAGAGAGGCAGATAGTGCGGTGCAGCAAAGCGACGCCATCCATTAGCTACCCTTTATTTTACTAGCAGCTGGAGGCGCGGCGGCACGCCGAACCCGTGGTGGAGGTTGTGCCTGCATCTATGTTGTTTTTTATTTTAAAATAAGAGAAGTTATGGCAGTGGGTTTTAGGCCGAGCTAGTCGGGTATAAATCCGTGTACTCTTTAGTCCTTGTACGTCCAGGTAGTGTACAAACAGAGTAAGAAACATGATGCCTATGTCGAAACGGTTGGTGGACCTATCTGGAGATTATGCTGTCATCCATGTTGGGTAAAAACCTCTGTAGCCACCTCCTCCAACCGCATACACTAGCCGATTTTTTGTCCAAAAGGACCCCCTGCCGAGATGAATTGACAAAAAAGACTACCTTCGGATGAATTTGACAAAAAGGACCCCCTCAGCGGTGGCGGCAGGCGCGGCAGGCGACACGTGGCACCTGTCGCCATGCCAGGAGGCGGCGGGCCCTGCCGCCACAGCCGGAGGCGGCAACCCAGCCGAAACGGCTTTTCCACAATAGAACCAGCCGCAACGGAACGGGTGACGCCAGGTGGGCCACACCGCCACCGGGCGAGGCGGCCAGCCTTGGCGCGGTCGCTGGTGGCGACAGCCTCTGCTGCGTCCGGGCCCCGCCAGTGGGCCTCGCCGCCACTGGCTGAGGCGGCCACCCCTGCCGACAGCAGCTGCTGGCGCACGCTGCCTGCTGCACGGAAGGCGAGGTGCGGGCCCTGCCACCACTGTTGCTGGCGGCATCTTCCTGGCACTGATTCCGACGCTCATTGTTGCAAACTGGGTTGATTCCCATGCGCTCGCTGTTGCAAACTGGGCTGATTCCCACGGCGAAGGACGATGAAATTCACGGGCGGGAATCGCTCTGGCTTCACGAACCTGATCTGCCGACACTACAGGGATCCTCTCTCTTTTTATATGTCATGCTTCAGCTCCGTGCGCACGCATACTCTCTATAACCTCGTCCCTCTCCTTTACTCTCTAAGTCTCTAAGTACAGAGAGAGAAAAAAGCTCAGTAAGCACTTTCACTCGTGATTTAGGGCGATTTAGAGTTGGATTTTGAAGATGATGAAGTTGAAGAAAAGATAGATTAAGGTAAGATCTATCCATTTTTGTTGGTTTCATTCGCATGCATGATGTTTTTATTCTGTATGATTAGTTCATAAGTGTGTATTGTATGTTGCTTTAGGCATTATTTCAGCACTTGGAGGAGTCATTTGGAGTTTCTGTAGTAGGAATAGCCGTGCAAAGTGAAGTACGAAGGGGAAGAACGAGGTATGAGCTTTGCAATATAAGTATTGTTTTGTGCATGCAGGGTGGTAATTAGTTAGTCTTTTAGCTCGTCATTAGCTATATGATGTAAGTGCTTAGAGGTTAGAAAAATTTGCAGAAGACAGATACAACATTTATACTAATTTTTTAGAAGAGTAGGTTGAAGATGTTGTATCAAATGTTAGCTGCGTCCATTAGTATTGAGATGTGAGAGAAGATCTTAATACGGTAATTAGGAAAAAAATAGCACTGCAATTGTTCATTGCATGTGGTATGTTATTTCATGTGATATGTTTATTACTAAGTCTATAGTTAGAAAACCGTAGGTCTATATACAAGCAAGTGCAATTTTTATACTTTTGATAGCCGAAAGAAAAAAATACGTGTGTAATATTGATATTCATGTGATAATAGGTTGACTCCGTTCATATAATACTGGTGACGGATATTTATTCGAACTATTTTGACGCTTAATTGCAGTCGCAAGCACATCCATATTGGAGCTGGGGTATAAATGACTCTGTAATATTGTTAATATTTTTTATATTGATGTAATGTTGTGAATAATATGCATGCCGGTGGGAATATTAATATTTGTAAATAAGTGATTATAATTGTATGATATGAAAAAATTCTATAAATCCGGAAGATATTAAATGTATTACGCATATGATATTAAAATGTTATAATCATACTATTAAATGTTTTCGAGAAGCTCTGTTTTTGCATGTTAATATTTTTTATATTGATGTACTATTGTGAATAATGTGCATGCCGCTGCAAATATTATCATTTGTAAATAAATGTTTGTTATCGTATGATATGAAAAACTTATATAAAGCCGGAAGAAATTAAATGTTTTAATCATATGATATTAAAATGTTATTATCGTACTATTATGTTTAGTGGTTGTTTGGATAGCAATTAATTACCATCGGTGTTGTCATAACTTGTAAGAAAATTAGATTTTACTAATATTGATATTTCCAAAAGCTTAGTTTTTGCATGTTACGAGAATCAGTTTAGGATATTTTTGGGGTAGTTAGAGAAAAGCAAACAGAGTTTTAGTTTGTGAAGCTCGTAGACGAGTTTGAGAAAAAATAGATCTGTAAATACCAACAACCCCGGAAAGTCTAAGGAAATGATTCTAAAAACAAAACGAATATTTGTAACGAAAATACGATTATTATTTTAGTCGTAATATATGTAAATGTTGTCATCGTACTACTACTAAATGTTCAGTTACTAATTGTTTGAAATGTAAACATGTATGTTGGTTAGGTACTATGGAAAATTTAGTAGTGTACTATGGGAATGTCGTACGCGACGGTCCTTTCGGGGTGGATGTGTCCTTGTGCGAGTCGACTACAGTTGTAGTTAGAGACATGGTGAACGTGGGTTACACAGCTGTCAGAAGGTGCATCCGAGCGGTGTTTGGACCAGGGATGCAGGGGAAAAAATGACAATGGAGGCCTTCGTCGCTGACGGAGCAAAAGATGGGACAGCTGCCCGTTGGGGTTTGCGGCCTGTCACAGGTGATCAGTCGTGGGGGTCGTACATGAGGTTTGCAAGCAATCCCAATAACCCAGTGTTTGGTCAGCCGATGGTGTATGTGGAGTTCATTTCAGTCACTGATGTTGCCGGATGCAGTAGCAGGGGCGGTGAGGTCGAGTTGGCCATCACATCAGCCCCTAGCATCGGCCCATCGAAACCGACGAGCGACCAGCCTGTGTATGACACGGGATATTGGTCTGCGGCCGTTGACATGAGTGAACACGTGGAGGGATTGCCGGAGGCGCTCGATGATGACGATCACTCTTCCGCATCTTCCGAGTCAAGCGAAGATGCAGATGTTCCTCCCCAGAGGGCGGTCGCAGCGTCACTGCAACTTGGGCTTTTACAGGATATGAGCATCACAAATGAATTTCACTCTGTTTCTGGCCTAGAAGCGGGGAGTCTAGAGGTTGGGCAGGTTTTTCCAGACAAGAAGTCTGCTTACCAAGCAATTAATAGGTATGCAATCGCCCTCCACCGCCAGCAAAAAGTGAAGCAGTCTGATAAAAAAGAGTTGAAGGTCATATGCATGCACACCGCGAAAGGTTGCCGCGGAAGAGTTCTCGCTAGACTGAAGCCTGGGGTATGTCAGTCATGGCATATCACAAAAATAGTGCAGCATAGCTGTGAGCAAACTGGGACTCTTTCAAATCACTGTAATGTGACGGCAAGATATGTGGCACAGGTGATGGAAACAATTGTGGAGGGAAGTCTCAACATTAGTGTTAGGGCTTTGCAAAAAGATGCAGAAGATCAGATTGGCTTTCCTGTCAGCTACAGCAAGGCTAGGCGTGCGAAGGAAAATATATTCAAGAAATTGTATGGAACCTATGAGGAGGCCTATTCTTATGCCCCCAGAATGCTTCATCAGATAGCAAGTGCTAATAGGGGGACTCAAGTTTGACGGAGAGAACGTCAGAACCCAAAGAAACCGGGTGAGCTAATCCTGGACCGCTTATTCTGGGCATTCGCCCAGACTATACAAGCATTCAGGCACTGTCGCCCAGTATTATCAGTTGATGGTACCTTTCTCACTGGAAAGTACAAGGGCACACTATTGGTGGCGATTGCAGCAGATGCAAATAATCAGCTTCTTCCTATTGCATACGCACTGGTCGAGAGCGAGAACAAAGATAGCTGGTTGTGGTTCCTGGGCTGCTTGAAGATGGGTGTCGTGAAAGAGCGTTTAGGTGTTTGCATCATCTCTGATCGCAACACAGGATTATTAAGTGCTCTCGACATAATTAAGCAGTCGTCAGGAATAATTTTCCCCTCAATATTTTCCCGCCAACGCTTTCCCTCCATATGTTCCCGCCACCCGTTTCCCGCCAACGCTTTCCCTCCATATGTTCCGGCCACTCGTTTCCCGCCATAGATTCCCGCCAACCCTTTCCCGCCATACTGCACTCGTTCTTTCCCGCCATTTTCTCCTCTATACCTATAAAATCCCCTTCAGATGGAGGTGGATAAGCATTCGAGTGTAGTCGAGATATCCCATTATCCTTTCGATCGTAGTTTTCACCCTGGGATGAGCAGGACTCTTCTCAGGCTAGCTACCGATTTCAGGATGGACAATAGGATAGTTCCATGGGACGAACTCACCGGTAGTGACACCATAATGAATGAGTTGGATCACCAATTATGTAGGTCTGGGTGGCCTGAAAGGACCTACGAGGAGGTACGTAAAGAACTTCTTAGGTTGCATGCAAGGTGGAAGAATGTAGTGGAGCCGAAGAGTGAAACTTTCAGAAGGACTGCAGAAAATTATCCATTTTTATGGACTGAGGAGAGCGAGGATGAAGATGATATCTTCATGCCGCCGCTTCCGAGTGCTGCATCGTCAAAGGGCAAGAGTTCAGCATCGTCTAAGGGCAAGAGTACTGCATCCTCGAAAAGCAAGAGTTCTGCATCGTCCAAGGGTAAGAGTTCTGCATCCTCGAAGGGCAAGAGTTCTGCATCGATGGAGGATGACGATGATGACTTCATGTAGTATTTATGCTGTATTGCAGTTCTACCGTTTAATTCGGATGTACTTGCATTATTAGTTTGTACTCTCTTATTGTAGGGCATTATGTTCTATTTTAATTTTATTTTGTAGTTGTTGCACGATGTTCGATATTAGTGGAGGGAAAGAAAATGCCACTAATTTAATTTTGTAGTTGTTGCACGATGCCTTCATGTAGTTTTTATGTTGAAAATAAGATACATCGTAGGAATAAAGCTCCATTTAACTCCTGAAATAAAGCTACATTAAAGTGCAGAAATAAAGATACAAATGATTGCGAAATTAAAAATACTACCACAGGAATCTACTGAGTCCAGCGTGGATATTTTCCTTTTCCATCGCCAGCTTCTTCTGCTGCCTTGGCCTCACGAGCCCTTTCTTTCTTTCTCTGCCTCTCCGCCTCACGAGCCTCCTTTCGCTATCGTTCCTGCTCCTCCATGCGACGAGCCTCTTCCCTGTTTTTCTTTCCTAAATCTTGGAAAAAAAAACTCTCTCTCTTGCTCTGCTTTCTCCTCAGCTTCCGCCTTCTTGCGTCGCTCTTTCGCAAAGAAACTATTCCACGCACGGCGACTTCTTTCACGAATCTCAGTCACTGCCCCAGCCGGCTTCTCCGTGTCAATCCAACGATAGTACATGCACAGAGGCAGAGGAGACTACAACAAGAAACAAGAATGTTACTAAAGAATCAATCAAAATACCAACAATATCTATTCGTGATGGTTACAGCATACCGGAGGCTTGTTGAACTCCGAAATAGCTACGGCAGGATCTTCCTCATAATTGGCGCACATGAAAAACTTCATGCCCAACCAATCTGAAAATTCCGTCACCTCCTTCACCTTGCAAAGATCGCCACACTAACACCGCAGGACTGCCACCCCCGGAGGCAAACTTGCATTCTTCATTTTCCTCGGCCTAATGCTTTGATCCGAACAAGGCAAACTCATACCGACTGACAAATGTGTTACGCACTTTGCGCACTGGCGATTTCGAGGATGGCTGGACGAGAGCCTCGGTGTCTCCTTTTATATGCTCAGACGATAAATGATGGCGAGAAAATAAGCGAGAACAGAGGAAATTAGGCGGGATATTTTAGGATCCCTGTAGTGTTGGCACAACAGGGAACCTCGGATTCCCGCAACGAGTGAGTGTATTTCTGCAGTGCCATCACGTCCTCTCAAGCAATAGCCAGCATGCACGTGGGAATTAGCTAAGTCTGCAACAGGGAACCTGTCATCGCGCATGACTCAAGCAAAACAAGCAAAAGCAGGCACTCAGTATCAATTTTCGAATCATCGGAATGAGCGAAGTTTGTATCGGAATCAGCGCCGGCAGTCACGGAATCAGTGTCGTTTTCCCGCACATGCAGAAGAAAAGATGCCGCCAGCAACAGTGGCGGCGGGGCCCGCACCTCGCCTTCCGTGCAGCAGGCAGCATGCGCCAGTAGCTGCTGTTGGCAGGGGTGGCCGCCTCAGCCAGTGGCGGCGAGGCCCACTGGCGGGCCCGGGCGCAGCAGAGGCTGTCGGCCCGCCAGCGACCGCGCCAGGGTTGGCCGCCTCGCCCGGTGGCGGCCTGGCCCACCTGGCGTCGCCCGTTCCGTCGCGGCTGGGTGTACTGTGGGAAAGCCGTTTCGGCTGGGTTGCCGCCTCCGGCGGTGGCGGCAGGTGCCACGTGTCGCCAGCCGCGCCTGCCGCCACCGCTGAGGGGGTCCTTTTTTGTCAAATTCATCCGGAGGTAGTCTTTTTTGTCAAGTCATCTCGGCAGGGGGTCCTTTTGGACAAAAAATCCGGCGTGCCGCCGAACTCGTGGTGGAGGTTGTGCCTGCATCTATGTTGTTTTTTATTTTAAAATAAGAGAAGTTATGGCAGTGGGTTTTAGGCCGAGCTAGTCGGGTATAAATCCTTGTACTCTTTAGTCCTTGTACGTCCAGGTAGTGTACAAACAGAGTAAGAAACATGATGCCTATGTCAAAACGGTTGGTGGACCTATCCGGAGATTATGCTGTCATCCATGTTGGGTAAAAACCTCTGTAGCCACCTCCTCCAACCGCGTACACACCGCCTTGAATAGCGGTTGGTACTCCGCACGTTGTAGCATAGACCACATATGAAGCGAGTGCGTACAACGGAAGATAACTTGCAAAGGGAAGTATTTATGTCATTAAAAACCAAATCGTTTCTACATAGCCAAAGCGACCATATCAAGGCATACGCTCCCACCCTTATTAGCGTTTTGAACCCATTTGAAATATTGTCCAACCAATGACCAAAAATATTGGCAACACTTGTGGGAGGATACAAATTTGACGCTATTTGGATGACTGACCACGTAGAACGCACAAACTTGCATTAGAAAAAACAGGTGTTTGATTGTCTCGTCATGAATACAAAAACAACACTTCTTACTTTTTGGCCAGTTGCATCGTGCGAGGTTGTCTTTGATTAGCACAGCACCTCTATGAAGATACCACATGAATATTTTAACTTTTAGTGGAATCCTTGCCTTCCAGATTTTCTTGTTATTGCTCACCTGTACCTCAGAATGCATAAGCGCACATTGACGAGGACATGTATTGGGGGTAGGGTAAAGGCCTGGCCTAAATACCCTACCCATGGACACCGTACACTTTGTATTGGGTCCCTGGGCCAGATCACCGTCCAGATGTACCGCAGCTTGAAAGTCACTCGGACGGCAACAACCACTCGGAGCACGGCACTCCACTCGACGAGCTCATTCCACTCGTCCGTGTAACTCACTCGGATTTGCGAAGACCAATAGTCAGCATGACGGTTTTGTAGTGTGCAGGCATTATGGCATTGATGCTCCACCGTGTAACATAAGGGGTGATGGGATGGCGCACTCTATATAAGCCACCCCACCACTAGACTAGGGGCTCTTTTCTTCCACCTCTCTCTCTTTTCACCATTAGTCTCACGACTTAGCTCAGGCATGGGGATCCGTTCCTCTCTCACACACACATTGTAATCTCCGGATATATACTCAGATAGAACAAAGCCTCTCCGGAGCACGAGACGTAGGGTTGTTATCTCCACCGTGAGAGGCCCGAACTCGCTAAAACCACCGTGTCACCCATATGCATCTCGATAGAACATGCTCTGTTGCCTTATACCTTATTATTGTCGGAATCGTTCCCACGACAGTTGGCGCCCACCTTGGGGCCTGGCGTCTATCGAGCCATGGTGCAAATAGTTTTTCCATTTATTTTCGGCAACAGCTCAATGATTGGCTTGCTGGAATTCTGGGCATCGCGCCATTAGTACAAACACAAGGATCAGGGAAGTATCTATTTGATCTGGTCTTTCTTTGAATTAATTATCTAACAATGGGTTGATCTTTTTCTCCTGTAGGATCAGACATCACCAAAGCGTGATCAATCATTAAACGAAAAAGGAGGAGAGATAATTCATCCTTATTCAGCGCCGCAAGGCTCCTCCGCCCGTTCGCTTGCCCGACTATGGTTTTCATGCCGTGGAGGCGCCCGCCTCGCCGGCAGCGCAAGGCTCCTCTGCCCGGTCGACTGCCCGCCGGCGGCCTCCATGTCGCGGGGCTTCCCCAGCCGATCACCAGCTTGACGGCTGCGTCCGCGCCGTGTAGGCATAGGCTCGACCGACGACGCGAGACTCCTCCCTTTCCGCTCCGCGGCCGCACGAACCTGGCCGGCAGCGCGGAGCTTCTCCGCCCGGTCAACTGCCCGCCGACGGCCTCCACGCCACAGGACATCCCGAGCCGATCGCCTGCTCGACGACGGTGTCCGCACCGTGGAGACGTACGACCGACCGGGGACGGGAGATTCCTCCCTTGCTGCTCGGCAGAGAGACACAAACCTGCCCGGCAGCGCGGAGCTCCTCCGACCGGGCGCCTGCCCACTGGCGGCCTCCACGACGCGGGGATCCTACGTCGGGCTGCCTGTGGGAAAAGGAAACACCCATCGCATGCAATGCTTCAATTTCAGCTTAATTAGTACTGACGCCATTTGCATGCAGATTCTGGACTTGGGGCAACGCCTTCAATGCATTGGACATGGGGACAACTCCTTCAATGTACGAACAGTAAAGACGAGACTTGCCTGCTTCTCGCGTGTGCCTATCCGTGCTCTCGTGTACGTGGCTTGATTTGATTGAAATAAAATAAGGCCCGGCCCCACCCTCTTAAAATCAGGGGGAGATGATTAGATTAGAAAAAGAAAAGAAAAAAAACGCAGGATGAAGTGGGAGTACGGATGGGAGCATGGGGAGGAAGCAGGCAAGCTGGATCCGGAGCGGAGATGCTATAGATAGCGGTGTTTCTAGATTGACAATCGTGTAAGGATTCTAGCACCTTCAATCGTGGGTGGTCTGTCACTAATTGGATTTCCAGCACCACATATGATTGTTTCAAGATGTCAAAGATTTGCTACTACATGAGATGGAATATATAGTAATTTACTCATTAAAAATTTCACCACGCGGTAGGCGTGCATTGAGCTACCAGCAGTAGTTTATTCTTTCAATCGACACTGAGCAATAGGGCTAGTCCAACATCTACTCCTACTTATACCGTTCACACGCAGGTAATTAACTTTCCGCTAGCAGTAGTAATTTGCAAAGAAAATGGCCTCTACGGAAACCACTGGCAGCAGCAAGAAGCTGCGTGTGCTCCTCATCCCCTTCTTCGCCTCCAGCCACATCGGGCCCTTCACCGAGCTCGCCGTTAGCCTTGCGACGGCCAGACCACAGGCCGTAGAGGCCACCATCGCGGTGACGCCGGCGAACGTGTCGTTCGTCCGGTCGTTGCTCCAGCGGTACGAGAACGGCAGTTGCATACCGGTGAAGGTGGCGACGTACCCGTTCCCGGCCGTGGACGGCCTCCCGTGGGGCGTCGAGAACCTCGGCACGGCCGCGCAGGCCGATGCATGGCGCATCGATGTGGCCGCGTTGAGCGATACGCTGATGCGCCCCGTCCAGGAAACGCTCATCAGGGCGCAGTCGCCGGACGCGCTCATCACCGACGTGCACTTCATGTGGAACGCCGGCGTCTGCGACGGGCTCGGTGTGCCATGCGTCACGTTCAACGTCATCGGCGCCTTCTCGACGCTCGCGATGCGCCATCTACTGGGTCGCGTTTCCAGCAGCGAGCCGGAGGTGGTGACTACCATCCCTCGGTTTCCGGACCCCGAGATACGAGTACCCACGGTGGAGCTGCCGGAATACTTGAGGAGCCAAGGGAAGGGTGACCAATCCATCTTCCACCGGCTCTATGCGGTGCAAGGTGACTGCTTCGGGCTGGCCGTCAACACATCGCCAGACCTGGAGGAGCATTACTGCGGGATGTACGTGGGCAATGGCTACGCGAAGCGTGCGTACATGCTAGGCCCCGTGTCACTACGACTGCCGTCGTCACCGGAAGCCGACGACTCACGGTACACCGACTGGCTTGACTCGAAGCCAAGCCGGTCGGTGGTGTACGTGTGCTTCGGCAGCCTCGCCCACGTCTCCGACGCTCAGCTGGACGAGCTCGCTCTCGGGCTTGAGGCCTCAGGGATGGCGTTCCTGTGGGTGGTGAGGATGGACAAGTGGTCTCCCCCGGAGCGGTGGCGCGAGCGTGTTGGAGGCAGGGGCATGGTGGTCACCGCCTGGGCTCCGCAAAGGGCTATCCTGGGGCACCGGGCAGTGGGGGCTTTCGTGACGCACTGCGGATGGAACTCCGTCCTGGAGACGGTGGCGGCGGGTGTGCCGGTGCTGACATGGCCCATAGTGTTCGAGCAGTTCATCACCGAGAGGCTGCTGACGGAGGTCCTAGGGATCGGGGAGCGGCTGTGGCCGGACGGCGCCGGCGTTCGAAGCACGAGGCACGAAGAGCAGGAGGTAATCCCCGCCCAAGATGTGGCACCGGCATTGACGACCTTCATGCAGCCTGGAGGGCCGGGGGATGCAGCGAGGAGCAGAGTCATGGGCCTGGCCGCTAAGGTTCATGCCGCGGTGGCAGAAGGAGGATCCTCCAACCGTGATCTGCACCGCTTGATAGATGACCTCATGGAAGCTGCCGGTGTCGGTGCCGGAAGGACGACGATATGAAGTCAGACTTGTTCAAAATCCTTTCTTTTGCTGCTTTATTATGATTGAATGATGGTCGGTCAGTCTCACCAACTATCTTATCTCACCTGTATGCCTGAGTTCGTCTATTTTTGAAAGTTGTTTGCTTTTCTTCTTTTCTTTTCTTTTCTTGTCTTTACAATCACTTTTTCCCTTGTAACAAATCCGAACGAAGCCTTAATAAATGATGTGTCTGCCGCAAATGAATTGGCCGTGAACCAACATGTGGTTGGATGGTTATAGATAAGTTGCCATCCAAAGCATTCCCTTCCAAGGACAACTTTGAACAATTTGCTAAAGATGTAAGGAATAACCAGTTGTGTGCTTCTAGCAAGTTCCTCCCTAATACTAACTGGCGCAAGTTTAACAAGGACCCAAAAGATGGAATGGGGCCATGAAGCGAGTTGTTTGGAAGATCAAGCGCTTGAACATTTGACATATTGGCCAGCGAAGCAGGGATCAGACCTCCAGTCTGTTGCTTTCCGTAACCAATGTGAGATGGTATCAGTCCAAAAATGCCATTGCTACCAACACTAAAGTTTTTGAATAATTGCATGTTGTAAAGAGGAAACGGAACATTACCTGATTAACTGTTGAAACTTAGGTCAAGGTCAAGCAGTTTTATAATGCGACTCAAACTTTCGAGAATTAATCTTGATATCCTATTTTGGCCGAGCAATATAGAAGTGAGGGAATAAATATTTTCTATTGATGGAGGTATGCTTCCAGACAGGAAGTTCTAAAGCGCCCGAGCCTCCCCGTGTCGCTCCTGAGCGACTCTAGAGGCGCACCCAGCCGCCACCCAAAGAACCGTCGGCCAGAATTAGAATCCTCACCGCCGCCGGAGGAGGCCGTCCAATGGTAGACGACGGTGGCGGGGCACTGTCCCATTCCCTCCCAACCTTCCTTGGCTTCTGGTCTTGTTCGTCAGCACGCTCAGACCCGGATCCAGTGGGCAGGTCCCTACTCATGAATAGCCTTAGTGGCAGCCGCGAGAGGCCGACAGATCCCGTCCCCAGAGGTATCTTCTCGTGAGGTTTGGGCTGGAGATTGCTCCATCTCGTGTTGGTGGCTGGCCACGTCCTACCAGATCTGGCAACAGCCGGTTGGGATTAGTCCACAACGATCGGAGTGGCAACTGCCATCCCATGATGCGAAAGCCTTGCGACGGAACGACGATGCTTAGTCCATGTTGGTCCCTGTGGTGAAAACTTCAGGCTGCGGCAACGGCCTCATTCTGGATTGCGGTGGCTGCCGAAAGAGTCTTTGTGAGGTTTCTTCATCCAGATCCGGTGGTTGATTCTGGCGATGTGTAAACTACAGACAACGGCTTGAGAGCATCTCCAATAGCCACGCTTCGCGCCACGCGCAAAAAACTTGTTTGCCGCGCGCGCTTCGGCTGGTTTAGCGCGGCCGCCAGCGCTGGCTCCAACAGCCGCTAAATGCATAGCGCGCGCCGCTCCAGCAGCGCGCTGAAAATGCAGCGCGCGCGACTTGCCGGGCATTTCACATATATGGCATTTTGGACACAAAATAAGTTTGAAACATTCATCAAAATGCAATGAACATGTGAAATTTAACACAAACAAGTTAATGAATAAAAGTTCATGCCCACAAGTTCATCCAACCAAGTTCAAAATGCAAACTAAAGTTCAAGACACAAATGAAAGACACATCAATCCTCTTCCTCGTCTTCGTCCTCATCTTCTGAAGACGATTCTTCCGTCTTCGAAGATGAATCTTCCTCCCTCACCTCATCACGCACCGCATCACGTGAAGCTCCGACGGTGTTGGCAAGATCTTCAACGGCATCTTTATGGGAATGTGTGTGAGGAGGCACATCGAAAGACATTCCACCCATGGCGGCCGAAGGTGCACCCATGCCTCCCATGAGAGAAGCAAAACTCACGCCTCCCATGGCGGCCATAGCGTCGGAGGGTGCTCCAAAGCCACCCATGCCTCCCATGGCGGCCGGAGGTGCACTCATGCCTCCCATGGCGCCTAAACCGCTCATGGTACCTCTGAAGCCACCCATGCCTCCCATGGCGCCAAGGCCACCGCCACCCATGCCGCCAAGGCCACCGCCAATGCCACCCCCACCCATGCCGCCAAGGCCACCGCCAATGCCACCCCCACCCATGCCGCCAAGGCCACCGCCACCCATGGCGCCGAGGCCACCGCCACCCATGGCGCCAAGGCCACCGCCAATGCCACCCCCACCCATGCCGCCAAGGCCACCGTCAATGCCACCCCCACCCATGCCGCCAAGGCCACCGCCACCCATGGCGCCGAGGCCACCGCCACCCATGCCGCCAAGGCCACCGCCACCCATTGTGTGGATCATGGCTCTTTTTTGGATCAACACTTCTTCACGGGCAAGATTGACATACTCTTTTTGCGCTTCATTGAGGTTAGATGTGTCCAAGAAGAACAAGTGTTTCTCCCATTCCAACAATCTAGTTCGCTCCTCATTGCTCACCTTCCTCTCCTCCTAAGCCACCTTCCTCTCCTCCGCCACCACCCTCCTCTCCTCGGCCGCGGCATCTTGTAAGTGCATCTAATGCCCCTTAGTGATTTTGCTGTGTTGAAGACTTATAGGTTAAGAGACTGATGCATTTGTGAGTGTACACAGGTCTATAAGTCTACGAGGAGTTTGATATTTACAGAGAAAGTCAACCCCTAAAAATGAAGTTCTTCGACTGAAGACTTTGGATTTCTAAAGACTTTTTGAAGACTTTGAAAGTGAAGAAATTGATGTGACCTTGAAGACTTGGTAATCATTCGAGGAACATGAAGCGTGAAGACTCTTGTTTTTACTATTTCATTTTCTCTTTTTTGAGTCATAGGAAACACCGTACTGTTAAAGGGGGTCGAGGAAATACTAAGGAAAATTTTCCATGTGATGCTCAACTCAAAATCCTACACCTACCAATCCTTTCGAGTGAAGCCATTGGAAATCTCGCACAGTTCAGTCATATTCTTCAGTGATAGAGACAAAATTCTTCTGGTCTATGAGGAATTTGTTCTGACTGAGTTAGGAATTCGCCAGTGCGGATTGCCTACAAAGTGAGGAACATGATAGCCCTGAGGTATTTGAGAGTCAAATATTCCGACTGTTGCTGTGCTACGCGCCAGCTGTCCCAAAATATCTACCCACCTAACGGTCATATCAGACAAGAGCATTTATGTCTTATCATGTCGGGCTGCTCCCCGGCTATAAATAGCCGCCCCCTACAACCACTAGTTGGTTGGCTGCTCCAAGAGAAACTGACACTTGTCATTTGAGAGCAACCCATCCTCCGAGGACTTTGAGTGAAAATTATCAAGTGAGGAAATCCCAAACCCAAACCTACAAACCCCAAAGTGATTGAGCATCACTAAAGAGATTGATCCTGCGTGGATTCGACGCTTGTTTCCTTTGAAGACTGTGCTTCTTCCAGACGGTTAGACGTCAAGGTCTAGAGCATCCAAGAGAAATTGTGGATCGCCGGGTGACCGAGTTTGTGAAGGTTCGGAAGTCACCTGAAGACTTACCACGAGTGTTTGGGCGAGGTCTATGTGACTTTAGCTCAAGTAGAATACGGTGAGGACTGTGTGTCCGGGACTGGGTATCCTCGAGTTTAAATACTCAGCCGCTCCAACCAGATGTACAACTGAGACAGCAGTTGGAACTGGTCTACCAAATCATTGTCTTCACCAAGCCTACTAGTTCTATTTCTTCAACTCTTTCATTTCCTCATCTCTGTTGTTGTGTGCTTGTTCATATCTGTTTCAAGACTTTTGACTGAAGACTTTCCAAATTTCCTCAGTTCAATTTCTTTAGTCTGTCCATCTTCATCTTGTGTTATCATGTGTTTACGCTTTTTGTACTCTATGCTTGTCTTCATTTCATCATGATGACTATGCGTGTGTTCTGCTATGTTTACTTTTGAGTACTTATTCCGCTGCAAGTAGTTCTTCATTTAGGAATTTCCTCACCAGCAAATTCCTCAGTGAAGAATTCATAAAAATCGCCTATTCACCCCCCTCTAGTCGATATAACGCACTTTCATATCTTGGTTCCTTGCCATTTTCCTCACCTCGTTGGCTTCTTTTCTTGCCTTCACAATAGCTTCCATAGCATTTTTGAGTTCATCATCTCCTTTCCTCTTCTTCTTTTCGGTTTTGTCTTTCTTGCACCCATCCGGTCGTTTTGGCTTCGAGTATGAAACCGAGTTGGGTGTGGGGCTTTTCTTGTCGTCATCACTTGATGCATCATCCTCTTCCTCCTCCTCATCATCATTCAACTCAATTGTTCGCTTGCGTTTGTTGCTCAAATGCAAATCATCCAAACCATCACGCTTCTTCCATTTCTCATCATCCTTCAACACTTCATAGCAATGAGGCAACGTAAAGATCCTTCCTTTCTTGATCTTCCCCATCTTGGTTGTCCTCTCCTCTTCTTTGAACAAGTTTTGTGCAATGTTGTACTACATGAAAACAAAGCAAGTTAGCACTTCGGACACCAAAAACAAGTATGATGAACATGTATGAAATGCCACTTACTCTATCGTCCTCATTTGTGCCACTTGGGTTCAACTTGTCAACCGACTTTTGTGCGGCCGCCCACTTTTGATAATCCGAGTTGATTGTCGACCATCGAGACCGAAGTGATCTCTCGGAGCGGTCAATTCCACTCACGTTGTGAGCATCAAAGTGTTCTTTCATCCGCCGCCAATAAGCATCTCTACTTTGATCACCTCCAACGGATGGATCCCTCAACACTTGCAACCAAGTATTGCATAGTAAGATGTCATCTTTGTTGGTGTAATTGCCTGCTCTTCCTTTCGGCGCATCGACAATGCCCTCACCCTCCTCGTCCACCTCGAACTCATGGTCTTCGAAATGGATGTCATTGGTTTGATACCTATGCGAATTGTTGGAGCCAACACCCATAATTGGCATGTATGCATCATCGTTGAGAGGACAAAGTTTTTTGAACAATGCAAATAAGCTATCTATATGATGCATTGAAAAAATAACAAGAAAATAAAAGTTGGAATTTTTTTTTACCTTGGGGGAATTTCATCGAACACGTGGTGCGCGTCGGCGGCCGGCTCAATGAGTGAGCTCGCCGGCGCTTCGGTAGCCGCCGTGCCCGCCAAACGCCCTGCAAGCTTCTTTTCCCTCGCCTTCGAGCTGCCGGAGCCGTCCGCCGTCTTGTTCTTCTTCGTGGATGTTTTGCCCTTCTTCGGCCACGCTGCATTGGGGAGCTTCGATGGTGCGGCGGCGGCACGGGACAGCACCGGCGCGACGCCACCCGTCGCCGTGGTCATCCGCGGCGGCAAGAAGAGGCTGCGTGCGAGGCCGATGCTCGGCGGAGCTCCGGCGGTGGCGACGCCAACGCTCCCCGCGCTAGGGTTTTCGGCGGCGGCGGCGGTGGGGGGGTCACGGCTGTACAATGGGGTGAGTGGGGTGCCAGCGCGTCCGTCCATGGGTGCAGTTCGCCGGCGCCGGCGCACGCGGGGCATAGGAGGAGGAGAGGAGAGAGTGCGGCGCGAGCGCTCGAATGTGCCGCGCGCGGAACCGGGCGCCCCAAATACACCGCGCGAGATAGCGTATCTGACCGCGCGCCCAACTCCTTATACCGTGCGCGCGGTTATTGCGCGCCCGCTGGAGCCACTCGTCGGGTTGCGCGCGCGCTAAAATGGCCTATTTTGTGACGCGGCGCTTGTTTAGTGCGGCTGTTGGAGATGCTCTGACACAAAGGAATGGTTGTGCCGCGACGGCGGTTGCACATCGCATGTAGCTGCCGAGATCGTGGAAAATGGTGGTGACAACACATGAGCGACATCGTTGGTGGTGCTACTTGAGCACCCAGTCTCGAGCTACGGGGCAAAAGCCTTGGTCTGACCCGAGTTGGTTGTACCAGGCAATGACAACGTCTTAACGTCGTTACCTTCTTAGAGGCATTGCTCGAAGATGCTCGGACTGGTTCTTTAGGGTGAAAACTAGATTCTGACCTTGCGTGCTTGGATCCGGTGACGACAGTGCTTGAGCGTCGCTCCCTTCCTGAAGGCGTTGTTGTTGAAAAACTTTGTCATATGTGTGGTGTCATGAGATGGTTGGTGCGGATATTGTCATTGTTGTAGTTTACCGACCACAGATCTAATAGCTTTGGGTTTACTTTTTTTTTCCTCGCCTACTTATAGCTTTGGTCTTATATGACTATGCTATTGTTGGCTTGTTTTTGCGTGTGCGCGTTGGTATTGGCTGTGTGCATCCTAGATATACAGAGGCCGGGTGTATGCTCATTGTGTTTGTGTCCTCTCGATGCTTCATTTTAAGTCAATAAAATTCACTCTTTTTTGGAAAAAAGAGAGGAAGTTCTCTGTCAGGCAAAGAAATTTGAGAATCTGTTTTCTCACTGAGATAGCGCTTCAACGAGAAGTCAGAGAAAACATCAGGTTGAAGCAAATAATGATTTTGTTAAATCAATGACGATGACAACATTCTACACATATTTGCACGTTGTTTTACTAGACGTAACTGCACCATGTACCATCATAATAACAAATTCAAATACTACTGCATCTATGTTCACGTAGAATCATATGTTGAAACAAATGAAGAATGTTGGCACAACACTAGCAAAGATCAATACTAAGGATCGCCTACCACATCTAACTGGCAGAAAAATGGTCATGAAACAAATCTATAAAGTTATTCAAGAGTGGTAATTATTTCATCATGTTATTCTTAAGATTCTTCAGAACGTATATATAGTTAAGTATTTAGATGGATAGGTTGGTGTTCCTACACTCACATTTTCACTGACATTGCTATTGTATTTACAAAGAAAAGCAAACTATGCCCATTATTGCCCAACAAGACCATTATTGACTGCTTCCACATATTTTTGCAAGATAACAAAAGAGAAAACTTGCACTGGTGCCTACTTATGAAATTTGCCTTCTTTTGGGCTGCGGAGGAAACTTGCACTGGTGCTCAATGCTTAGTTGCCTGGAAAAATGTGTGTAAACCAAAGAACTGTGGTGGTCTAGGCCTAAAAAATCTTCATCAGCAAAACAAATGCCTACTTATGAAATTTGCTGTAAAAGCTCTCTTACCAGACACAACACCTTGGTTAGACTGGATCGCCTTACAACACCCAAATGCCCTCATTGCTCCACAAAATAGTCACTCCTTTATTTGTCGAACAATAAATCAACAGCTGTCAGCACTTCATGCCATCTCTTTTGTACTCACAAACTCTGGCACTAATACGTACTTCTGGCTTGATACTTGGATACACAACCAACCCCTTGCTACTTTATTCCCCTGCCTATATTCACACACCACTATACCACTAGCTCGTGTGGCTGCTGTCCTGAATCACGGTTTGGAAACAATCCTACGGAACCGCCTAACATCTGATGCTGCTACCGAGTTGTGCGTTTTGTTGTCTCTCTTGCAGGATTTCGGTTGTCGACAGGACCGGACGAGCGCTACCTCAACGGTGGCTTATGCTTCTCCACGAGGGCAGCATACGCGCTAACCATGGGCTCCCACGATGACGACGACGACGTGCATGCCGTTGCCATCTGGTCTTCACGCGTTCCAAATCGCGTGAAGATCTTTGCATGGCTCCTGTTTCGGGATCGACTCAACTCAAAAAGCAACCTTCAGCGCAAGCATATCGTCACCGACTCACTATGCCCGCGCTGCGGATATGATGGTGAAACCAGCTCACACATATTCCTAAACTGTCCACTTTCACAACGTATTTGGCAACGGATCGGCATCTCTCCTTCGACTACCATTGATGGACTCTGGAACTGCCGCCTACCTACACAGGTAGATGCGGTAATCTGGCACTCCGTCCTCCTCATCATCCTATGGAAGATTTGGGATTCCAGAAACGCTATGACCTTCAAGCAACAAAATCACCACAGTATCCTCACTCTCAGGAAACTCGTGGATGATCTCATGCTCTGGACGCACCGGATGAAGAAACCGGTGCACAAGCAGGCTGCCTCCTCCTGGCGTTCCTACCTCTTATCACGATTACACGTGCTTATGTAATTCCCCTTGTAATCAGTCTGACGATGGGTTACAAACTTGAGAAATATATTCAGGTGGGGAGCTCCCCCCCCCCCCCCCCCCCCGGTGATTTTTCAAAAAAAAAACAAAAGAGAAAAAAAATCATCTATGGTCACTGGATTCGAGTCCGTGTCTCACTTTGGTCATTGTACTTCAGAGTACCCTAAATACAATTACTAAAGTAGCTTAAGCGCCTCAATATGGTCGCTAGTATGACTTGACATACACATTTCACTTAGTTGGCATACAGTTGACCCGTGCAACTGCCACGTGGGCAACAACTATGTGGACAACATGGCCGGGCGACGTGACATTTTAAAAAATAAGCCTGACGGGCCACACCTATCAGATGGGGTGAGAAACAAAAATCAGAACTTATGTGCCCGTGGGGATTTGGTCCCACCCCACCTCACACTATTCATGTCCACATTATGGAGCGTTATGTTATCATACCGCATACCGACGTACTCCCTTCATTCTGAATTCTAAGATGTTCTATTTTTTTCTAAATCGGTTATATATAGACACATTTTAGTGTGTTTGTTCGTTCATTTCAGTCCATATATAATTTATATTAAAATATTCAAATGTCTTATAATCCGGAGCAGGTTGTACTAGTCACTTGGCTGCTGAGCGATTGAGCCAGTTAGCTACTTGCAGGTTTGAAGAAGACCTGGCGGTCAGGCAACCACTGGTTTCCGGTGATGAAGCGCTCGACGGTGTACTTGGCAGCATCACGCGCATGGATGACGCGGTGACAGCCACTCCACTTGACGCAACGCTTCACCTTGGAGGTAGCCAGGGGTCATAGCTGCTGTATTCCATGTATTACAGGTGAACGTCACGACGGCCAACTTCACCTGATCATCCTTGTTTAAGGGCGCCCAGCCCTTCCAATCCACCCAGCCCGTACCCTCCATGAGCTCGCCGAGGTAACTCTGCATAAACATGACATGGGTGTGGTTCATCCACGGGCGATCAAGCTACGTCTCAATATTGTTGAGGTCCTCGTTGTTGACATGCCCTCACGCTGCCAATGTCACGGTCTGGTCAATTGCAACCCTATCGGTCACCACATTGTAGTTCGCAAGCATCAGCTTGAGAACTAAAATGTGACAACCCTGGAGAACAGCTTGGTGTTGCCCCAAATGATGTCGGTGGTGTCGTGTACCTCATAGTCTTGTCAAACTGCGTCTTGCTCTTCACCAGTAGCGCGTCCTGAAAGCCAACAAACTTATACCGGTAGAAAAAAAAATGAACTTTTAGGCCATGCTTTAGAATTTTAGGGGGAGGGGGGCATAGGTCCCTTAGTAGCCAAATAATCTGGTTAATCTATACTCCCTCAGTAAATAAATATAAGACATTTTAAATTACTATTAAAACATCTTAAAGTGCGGCCTACTTTCACCCGTTGTAATCAACTGGGACAACTCACTTTTTGTGCCTAGTTACTTCTTTTATTCTTCTTGTTGGCATCTTCTCGGTCTGGTTTTATTTTATTTTTGTTTTGTTTCGCATTTTATTCTTCGTATTTTTTTCTATTTTATTTTTCTTTTTATTAAATTCGTGAAGTTTTTTTTCTTCCTTTTTTTGAATTTGTGAAGTTTTTTTTAAATCCGTGAACTTACTTTCAAATGAATACATGTTCTGAACTTCGCAAACTTCTATCAATAAATGTTCATAAACTGTTTTGAAATGTTTGCACAATTTAAAAAAATCATAAGATTTTGAAAAAGTTCAACCTGTGTTTAATAATGTTCATCGGGTATTAAAAGAAGTCAGCTTTTCCCAAATGGTCAACATGTATTCAGATAAATATTCATCATGTATTTGAAAAAAATATTTAACATGTGTCTAGAAAATGTCCAGCCTATATAGAGAAACTGATTAACTTGAATTTAGAAAGTTGACATGTATTTGAAAATTTGAAAAAGAAAAAGAAAAGAGAAAACTGAAAAAAAGTAATTCATTATAAACTGATAAAAACATAAATAAAAAATAAACTTGCAAAACCTTCCCAATACTGGGCGGAAGGTTCCTACACCGGTCTGTGCCGGTCCAGGGAAGCTTCGGAAAAAAAAAACACGTGCACAGCTCCTAATGGACTAGCCCACTCGAGCGAACTCTATAGGCGAGCGCTAGTACCGTCTCAGGGTAACTAGACATAGCATTTACTTAATTTTTTAAAAAAAATCACGGTGTATTAAAAAAAGTGTAGTGCAAATTTGTTAACTTAATTTTAAAAATATTTCATATCATCTAACCAAAAAAATCGTATATTTACAAAAATGTTCACACGTTTAAATATTTTGTGAAATTTTATAAAATGTTCATGAAAATATAAAACAATGTTCGAATTATTTGTAGAAAAGTTCATAGCATTTAAAAAATTGATCGTGATATTTGAAAAAGACTCGCATGTTTAAAAGTTGTACATGTTTTTTTAGAAAAATGTTTATGAAATGTAAGAGGCGACTGCATCACTCCCGTCGGGCACTTGTGGGGGCGCCCCAAGCATTCATGGATTTAAAAAAAGTTCATCAATTTTCATAAAACAAATTCTTGAATTTGAAAAAAATTGCGGGCTTTAAAGGAAAGTTTGTAAAAGCTGAAAAGAGTTCATGTATTTGAAAAAATATTGACGGATTTGGAAAAAAATTCACGGATTTGAAAACAAAGTGCAGGAATTTGAAAAGTACACAGATTTAAGGAAAAATTCATGAATTTAAAAAAAAGATAAAAATATAAAGAAAGAGAAAAATAAAAAATAGAAGAAAATTGGACAAACAAAAACCGAAAAAATCCAAGTAGACTTGTGTTGGTTAGGGTTACAATTAAAGAAGAAAAAAAGAAGGTGACCAGACACAACAAGAAAATAGTGTGGTTGGTTACCACGGTTGTACTAAGGGTATAGGTGCCGTGTTTGAATCTCGTTGGGCACTTATTTTTTGAAGGTCTTACAGAAGAGGGACAAAAATGTAAAATGGGTTGGTCCAGGGGCGTTACATGCATAGGCCGCGTATCGAGCTCGGTACGGACTGCATGCTATTAAAAAAGACCAACCTAGCCTTTATTATGACGGGGTATGAAGAGATCTCCACCGTTGATGTGTTTAGCACCGGGAGGGGTGTACCGAAGCAGAAGTGATCACTTTATGGATTCAGTTGTTACCTATCTTTTTGGCAAAGTAGCATTTCTTGTGTAAAGAAATCACCGTGTCCTTTTTGCCGTGCAAATCTGAAATGGTTGGCATTCAAGCTTCTATTCACTATATGGATCTTTTTGGCCAATTCATGCTTATTGGAACTGCCCACAGTAAGTAATCAACCAATACACCATTTTCCAACTATAATTACATCATATCATTATAAATATTTTATCCTAATCATGTTTGCATATATGTTGTGTAGCTTTGTAAATAAACGTAACTACAGTTTGGATACTCAATGCAAGACTCTTTAACTCATGGATGAATTACAGGAAATTTATGGAAGTGTATATTGAGGGCGCTTCCACAAGAAGCCGGAGTAAACAACAGGTTGAAAACAGAACATGTTATGCACTTGCACAGTATCCCCCCCCCCCCCCCCCCCGGGCATGGCTTGCGTTAATTAAAACTTTGGTAGGGAAAAGGTCGTTTCATATGGTTTTTGAAAAATAGCGAGTATAAGTGCACACACTCACACTTCGCCTACCGAAGAACAATGTCATGGAGACTCAAGATTGACTTAAATGAATGCCTTGGCAGTGCAATGATGGATCATACAGTATTAATTTATGTTACTATCTTTTTTTTTCAACAGTCTTTGTTGTCATCTCCACCTAAAAAAAAGAAGTTTTATTTGTCTTGCCCATACTTGTCTACCTATTCAGTAATTTCATCCCTTTCAAGTAACACCATCATGGGCCTCTTTAGTGTTCCTCTCCTGACGTAAAAAACTTATTCAGGAATTTCATTCCTTTCAACATTTAACAATAATGGGCCATGGACAACTCAAGCATATGCAACCTCATTCATGCAAGGAGATAACAGTTTGAGAGCAAAAGAGGATTGTTCGTTATGTCATATGAATATCTTTCTTTACTTTATAATTGGCTACTGAAGGGGAGCCTTGGCGCAGTGGTAAAGCTGTTGCCTTGTGACCATGAGGTCACGGGTTCAAGTCCTGGAAACAGCCTCTTGCAGAAATGTAGGGAAAGGCTGCGTACAATAGACCCAAAGTGGTCGGACCCTTCCCCAGACCCTGCACAAGCGGGAGCTACATGCACTGGGGCTGCCCTTTACTTTATAATTGGCTACTGATGCAGGATGCAATACCTTAAGACATATCATTCGAATATTACCCATCAGGCTGTAAATTAAACATATCACTTCATCGGAAAACACCTTTACATACACCCTTTGCAAATAAATTAGTGCAAGAATTTGACAATACATACACGTCAATATCAAAATTAAAAATAATCAACAAATCTGGAACAAAGAATGGTTGATATTTCCAATATCCTACTATGACTAACTGCAAATCACATCTCTGTCTCCACAGTTTGTTTCAGATTGTCAAATAGATTGGGTACAATATGCACTGTACCAGTAAAAAAACACATTCTTAATACAATGAATCAGTATGCTCTAACATAATTGATATATTCATTAATCATCATGACAGTTAAAGAAAAGAGGCTCTAATGTCAGAAAGTTTTGCACAAACGTCTTTCATTCCGGGCCTATCCTTTGGAGATTCCACGGTACATGACAGCCCAAGGGCAACCAAGGGGACAATATATCTCTGAATCCATCCTTCTGCGCACCCTTGATGCTCCTCATGCGCCATATGAGGATCAAGAATCTCTGCAACTCTGTCGGGTAACATAGATTCACAGAACTTACAAAGGCTAAGTCCATCGACAAACATATCATCAGTAGGTCGTTTTCCAGTAAGCAATTCCAGTAGAAGCACTCCAAAACTATACACATCGCCGTCTACAGAGATCTCGCAACCCATTCCATACTCTGTGAAGATGTAATGTGTTTAGATAATACACACACATATGATACAAACTATAATTAAGTGGAAACAGAAAAGGTAAAACTCACCAGGTGCCAGGTATCCAATTGTCCCTCCAACATCATCCAGGCTTTTAGGAATTAGCAGACCTGGTGATAGAAACTTCGCTGAGCCAAAGTCACTGAGCCGCGCAGTCATGTCATCATCCAAAAGGACATTGTTTGGCTTCAAATCACAATGGATCAGAGGAGGTGTCAGTTCGTTGTGGGCATAATCAAGAGCAGAAGCCACATCTGCTGCTATGCATATCCTCTGGCCAAAGCTTAGCCCTTTATCTGTGATTCCATTGTGTTGGTCAGAATGCAACCATTTCTCTAGGCTGCCATTAACCATGAACTCGAAGATTAGTGCTTTGAACTCATGGTTTTGTGAATCCAATGTTGAGCATAGGGTCACAGGTCGCATTATATTTCTATGGCGGGTGCTTCGTAGCACTTCACACTCAATGAGGTAACTATCATATCCACCAGGTTCACTCAAGTTGAATACTTTGATGGCAACTAGGCTCCTGTCGGACTTGAACCTACCAACATAAACTGAACCAGTACAGGTTGTGCTGATAGTATGGACCGAAGAAAACCAGTTGGTAGCTTTAAGAATGTCCTGGTATGACACTCTCTTCAGCTTCTTATCATCATGGCACGGGGCTGTATGCACTTCTCTTCTATTAGGAAACACCTTGGACACAAGATCCCATCGTGAAAACGAAAACAACCCTTTCTTCCAAAGAGTGAGCAGAAACCATAACAACACCATGGAACCAATACTAAGTGTTGGTAGTACAATTAGCAGCGAGGTCGTCAGCAATGACAGATGGTGTTTTGATTTAGTCACTGAAGCTGAGATGCGAGGACAAACTGGTAATGCTGGCCTAAAGGAATTTCTTATTTTTATCAACTTGGAGGAATTTAAACAGAGTCCCTTGTTGCCACCCAGAACTACTGCAGCATATTTCTTAAAGATCCCACTAGTAGGAACAGACCCTTCCAAGTTATTGTAAGACAGATCAAGTTGCTTCAGCATATCAAATCGCTCAAAGAATTCAGGCACGGCACCAGATAAGTCATTATGAGAAAGATTAATATGTTGGGTTGATACTAGTAGATGCCATCTTTCTGGAATCTGTCCATGAAACTTGTTTCCTTCCATGTGAAGGGATACTGGACCACCACTGCTATGTGTACCAACTACCAATGGTAGTTCCCCTGTGAGACTGTTGTGTGAGAAGTCCAGACCCAAGGAGAGTGGAGGACTAGCAAACAATTCGGATGGTACTGAGCCATCAAGACTATTTCGAGACAAGTTTAGTTCAAGAAGCCCCGGGCACTGACCTAAACTACCAGGTATGTTTCCACTCAAGTTGTTATCATCAAGATAAAGCTTGCCCAGTTGAGTAATGTCACCAATTGAGGGGGGGATCTGACCTGATAATTTGTTCTTTGACAGATTTAGGACATATAGGTTTCGTAGCTTGCCAATGGTAGAAGGTATGCTTCCAGAAAGAAAATTGCTTTCCATCCCAAGCAAAGTGAGATTAACAAGATTGCTAATCTCAACAGGTATGGAGCCCGAAATTTGGTTTGACCCAAGCGATAAATGTTCTAGTCTCCTGGAAAGATTAATAATTGATATAGGTAGGCTGCCATTTAGAACATTCCCTTCCAAGGACAACTTTGTCAGCTGGGTGCAATTTGCTAGAGATGTAAGAAATGACCAGTTATGTGCTTCTAGAAAGTTCATTCCTAAATCCAACCGACCCAAGTTTGCCAAAGAACCAAGAGATGGCACAGAGCCATGTAACGAGTTGTTTGAAAGATCAAGTGTTTGGAGATTTAACATGTTGGATAGTGAAGCAGGGATCAGGCCCTCCAACCTGTTGCTTCCCATGATAAGGAACTGGAGGTTTGGTAGTGAGAAACCAATGTGAGATGGCATCTGTCCAACAAGGGCATTGCTGCACACATTAAAGAATTCAAGTGATGTCATGTTGTAAAAAGACAACGGGACGCTCCCTGATAAGCTGTTGAAACTTAGATCAAGCTCAAGCAGTTTTGTAATGTGACTCAAAGTCTCTGGAATTAATCCCGATAACCTATTTCGGCCGAGCAATATAGAAGTGAGGGAAGAAACATTTCCTATTGAAGGAGGTATGCTCCCAGAGAGGAAGTTGTCTGTCAGACGAAGAAATTTGAGTGTTGTGACCTTATGGAAATGTGGGATGGGACCAGTGAAAAAATTCATCTGGAGATCAACGACGGTAAGCTTGGATGAATTACCAAACAAAGTAGAAGGGATCTCTCCTGAGAGGCTATTACGTGACAGTATAAGTTTGCTGAGTGAGGAGCTACTGGCTAATGAGAGAGGGATTTTGCCAGTAAGTGTGTTGTTTGCAAGGTCGACATAGCTAAGAAAACTGCTAGCGCCTAGTGAATCAGGGATGTTACCTTCCAGATTGCTGCCTGCAAGAATCAGTGTATGAAGGTTTGGAAGCTTACCCAACTCTTCGGGGATGGTTCCTGACAGATGATTATCAGCAAGGTTCATCCGAGAAAGAAATGTCAGGTTGCCCACGCATCCAGATAACTGCCCACCGAGACGAGCAGCGGTGAGGTTAAGAGAGACCACCCGGGGTGGAAACTTGGTGCCGCAGGCGACCCCTTTCCAGCTGCAAAAGTCAAGCGAGCCATTGCCCCATGAGTGTAGGATGCCAAGGGGATCAGAGTTGATGCCTGACTTGAAGCAAAGGAGGGCATGGCGATCGATCTCAGACATGTTTGCTTGTGCTGCAGCTAGTATTGAGGTGTTGAAACAGAGAAGGCTGAGCAAAATACAGAGCATACGCAAGACTGAAGGCATGATGTCGATGTGAAAGAACAACAGGGAGTGCTAAGGTTTGAGGTTGGATGATCTTGGGTGAAGATGACCTTTGAAGGATTTGTGTACCAGACATGGACGCCAAGGCATGCTTGACTGGACACGGCAGGCCAATGTGAACGTGTGTGTAAGGGAAACAAAGACCTCTGAATGAGAACGCGTGGACTGCTGCAGACTGCGACCGGTGGAGCTGTGGTAGGTGCAGAGGACTGCAAACAGCACAAGGGAGCGGTGAGATCCCTTCAAACAAACGTCATGTTCGTCCACCCAAATCCAAACGGCTCGCTCGTGCATCCCTTCTTCCTCTTCAGAAAAGAATGATGCTGCATTGCAATTTTTCAGTCAGCGTTGTGCTATCATGCTCGATGATTGAAAATGCTTGGTTGACTGGAGCGTGGCGGATTGGGAATCTGCTGGAGGACTGGACTTACCGGATGCTGGGAGATGACGGCGAAGCTCCCCATAGGGAGCCGCCGCCGCAGCAGCGAGGGCTAGCCCCGCTAACTGAACTGCGGAGCGAATCCGACGAGCTGCGGCTGCGGGCCCGGAAAGAAGGAACCCCCGGGGAGGCGCGGCGACGGTGGGTAGGTGGCTGCCGGTGGTGGCGTCGTCAGCGCGGTGCGGCGACCCGCCCGGACTCGGGAGGCGGCGACCGCTCGTTGATTCGGCGAGGGGACTGGTGGAGGCGTTGGACGCCGGGAAGGAAGGCAGCGGACGACGGCGGTGAGTCCGCTGTCGGATGCGGAGGGGAGCAGGAGCGTCAAGATCAGACGGCTGAGGTCACACCGTAAGGCCAACTCCAAACGCCCGTCCGATTTGGATTCTAAGCCGACTGAAAAACCCAAAATCAAATCTGCATCCGCTTGTTGAAATTGGCCTCATCTCCTCTCACCCCAACTAAATCTAAGAGCATCTCCGGTTCGACAAGTGTGGCGAACAGTAAAATCAAATAAAATTGCAAAAAAGAAAATTGATTTTTTTTTGGCATCTAAAGATGCTCTAGCGTGTGATGTGGTTGGCAACATTCGTGGTGTTTGGACATTCTAGGATGTCGTGACAAAAAAAAATTGACCGTGAAAAAAACTTAGAAAATGAACACTATTTAGACCTGATTTGGTTTTTTTTTGCAGGTCCTTAAATGTCCAAACATCATAAATTTTTGCACAACTGGCCATCTTTAATGTCAAAAAATACACGTTTTTATCTTTTAAATATTTTTAAATTTAGTTTCAACGGGTAGATGAGCATGAGCTCAGACGTCAATTACCGCAACTCCTATTTCCTCCCCATATGTTCGGATGGACGAAAATAGCTTGGATAAGGGAGAAAGAAAAATGCCATCCAACTAGAGCTATTGGACCAATTGTACACTTGACAGGCTAGAGGTTTGAAGCTCGGCCAACATTTGAAGTTTACGACGACGGAGCTGAAGCTCCTCCTGTTCACCGGCTGAAGCTCTGCTAGCAGCAGATGTTTATAGTGACGCAAGAGATGTTGTCTTTGCTCCTCTTGTTCACCGGCTGCTCCTCGGATCCTTTGCAGCTGCCTGTCCACCCCTCTCGTGTCATTGATCTCATCAACCTCTCCTTAGTTGGTCATCACCTGAATTTGTGTCATACTATTTTTGTTATTGTCATTTGCATAATGTCAACTTATAGCTGATGCAAATAATGAATGTTTTCTATTAACACCCAACCTAAAACAAAGCTAACTGTAATAAATTAGAGAAGACAAATCAATAGTTTCAGTGATGTTACCAAAGAGTTATAAAATGTTATTGACAGCATACATCATAGCTTTACTGCATTGATATTCATAATTATTTTAGTGATGAACTAAGCTTTATTTGCCTATTATATATTTTTGTCTTTCGCCAAACTTTAAATGATATAACCTTGGCAAGAGGTATACCAAACCTGCACAACCTCGGGTTGTAGTTCTGCCTGATCTATCTCCTCCAACACCCATAACAGACCCAAAACCAGTAAACGAAATGATGTATTAAGACCAGGAATAATTCTCAGGATTTTACTATTTTTTCATAAGAACAGGAGGTAACAAAATCAACACTCTTACTTCTAAAATAATGGCAGACAAGTGTTTGAGAAAACTATGAAAAAACTTACTCAAACATGCTATCCTGAGACAATTTCTCTGCGCTGCTGCCTGGTTGTCAACCGCCCTGGGACAGTTACTCTGAGCAGCCACGTTGTCTGCACATCTTAATCCCTTCCACAAACCATTACCTAGTCAAATTACTACATTAATTAATGGCAAGCTTGTTTCCCTTCCTTTTTAGCCAGAAATGGTACGTGAATTGTCAGCATGGGTACAACACTGAATCAATATATAGAAACCAAAGGCTACACGAACGAACATCAAATATATTGATAAGATAAAAGATATTACAACCTATCCACAAACTGGTAACCGTGTCTAATCTAATGAATTCTGCTGCAGCTATGTACATGCTTGCCACTGATCAAAACCACAAATTCGGAAGCATGAACTGGCCTGATGCAAGCAGAGTAGAACGCATATATTCAGAACAAAAACTACCACGTAGGTTCACTATGAATAAAATTTGCATGTACACATTCTCTGCAAAATAATGGAAAACATAAAGGTGAGCGGCATGCATCACTACATAAGAACCAGAGCTAGAATTAACATGATTTCATCCATTATGTCTAAAACATTACATGTCAATGACTCGACACAAAACCTTCAAATAGCATAATGAAAGGAGTGGAATGACATGATCAGAAGTTTGGTTCAGTCAAGTTCATGACGAAATTCACTCTTCCTTCAAAAATTTATGCAAGGGGAATCTTGTAACAGAGTTTGAGTCCAATGGAACAAGAGCCATCTCATTTCAACAAACTAGAACTGCAACAAAAATAGTTTATGTTTTTGTTATTATAAATTGCTCACCTCTCTAGAAAACTCTGAGGGGGGATGTCAACAGCTAGGCATTTCACGCCATCGACTTCCATGTCATTAGAGTATAAATTAGTAGACGGATCAAACCAAGATTTGCATACCCAGTAATTCGTCAAAAGCTCTCCACCAAAGCAAAAACTACCAATTTATGAAAAGCACTACCAAGCATCCGTGTGGTATTGTGCTATGGTGTACTGACCAGAGATGGTTCTGATTATTTATAATTAACAGGAAATAGACAGAAGATCACAAGCAACTTAAATTTATGCAACCATGGTCAATATCCAAAATGAATATACGCAACAGAAAGGCGGGAGGGGGTGGCCACCGGAAGAAAGGCCATTCTATTGATGTACTTTCCTTCAAAATTTCAATGGAAATTCCAACGTCGTATGTTATATATATCAGAAATGTTAACCAAAGGGCACCTTTCTTCAGCAGAAGTTCTAACTGATCAATGATCAATAGTCGTGGAAACCTCCTCTCCCAGTACATACAATTATTTTGAGAAACCCACAGATACAAATCCCTCCCTCCGTTTCTAAATATAGGTCTTTTTAGAGATTTCAATACACACTACATACGGATGTATATAGACTTACTTTAGAGTGTAGATTCATCCATTTTGCTCCGTATATAGTCCATATTGAAATCTCCAAATGGACTTATATTTAGGAACGGAGGGAGTAGAACATAATAGATAAACGACTAACATTGTAAAATGTTGAAACACATAACCGATTTCTACAGAACCTTGACATGATTCATAGAGTGTAAACTATACACCCTAGAGCCGACACCAACTAACATTAGTAACCTTATCAATGGCAACATCAGTTCAGAAGCAGTACTGTTCTGTGTTGTGCAGTTATGTGATTTGTTTTTCTATATAACTAAATAACATACATGATGACAATCCTATCTATGGCCTGAGACTTGTTTTAGAGATCATGCCAGTGTACAGAAAGATACCAACACCCTATATAATCTATAAAATGGATGATCATGCATAAAGCAGATAAGCAAATCATTCCAGAACACCTCGTCTTTTTGAAAGAAGCAAACTGCAACCCATCCAGATATAGCCAACTTGAGATGTATATACGAATCAAACCTGTATGGGAAAGCATAGTCCAAGCAGATTCCATTTTAATCTCTATCCAAAGTAAGGTGTCTCTCTTCAGCACACCATTTTGTTTTAAATCGTGAAAAGGCCAGTCGGCTGAGTTACCTGCAAGCACACACACATAATTTGCTGCATCATCACATACCTCTAGCATCCAGTCAGAATAAAATGATGTGTTCATCAGAGAGAGAGAGAGAGAGGGTGAACCTGGACGGGTGGAGATGGCATTCTTGGCTGGAAGGCGCCGCGGGCGGAGCAATGGCCACTATCCGGGGTGAGGCGGCATGGCGCGGTGACAAGCAGGGAGGCGACCTTTTATCTGTACAGGGAGATTGTGGAGTGAAATATTAACAGCTGGAAATGTAAATTATATAACTGAACTTACTATAATGGACACACCACCGAGATCCCTGTGGTTACTTACAACAACATTCCACCATTTTCTTGCTATGGAATGAACCAAGTGTTCTGCATACTGCAATAGCCAATTAAATCTTCAGAATGGTTACAAATATAGTAATATGTCGTCCAATCATGAACCTTAGATCTCTTCAAATATGCAACGCAGGTATAACTGTATAAGTCAACATCAGAAAAAGGTTAGAGACTAACAGCAGCATCAGAATCACTGGTTAATCCAGGGATGACAACTAAAAGGGGTGTCCAAGAATCTTTTGAAATGATCCCATCTACAGCTGCCAAGCTAAAAATGCCACACACCACCATATCTGATATATAGATTAGAAAAAAAGGGGATGAAGATCTGCCGTACCTGGGAACATGTAGAGGCAGGGAGCTTGAGTTCCTACCTGGTGCGTGACTGGTGGCGAATGGACGGGGCACCAGAGGCGGACGGCGGCCAGAAACAACGGTCCGCCGGAGCGGCGGTCCTCGAGTTGGCGCGCGGTCCGGCACTCCTCCTGCCGATGGCGACAACTCCGGGAGGAGCAGATGCGCCAGCAGCAGTGGCGGCTCCTCCGAATATGGTGACGCGATGGAGAAGTGTGGCAGGGGACGGATCGACCTCGTCCGGGTGGAGCTCGTCCTTGACTTCATCGGGACGAGATCTGACAGGGCCGTCCGCGGTGGGGCTGGCGGCGGCAGACGAGGGAAAGGGAGAGGGAGAGGAATCGGGGATGAGGACTGGGGGCTGCGCAATCTCTTTCTCTCTTTCTTCTCGACGAAGGGAACCTTTTTGTCTCGTACCGTTGCCGACGTGGACATCGCGAGTGCCCGCCCTTGATGCGCAGCTGAATGGTTTTAACTAGGGGTTGGGGCGCCACCTGAGAGGAAGCTGTGCGGTGCTAGGTTGGCAGCTGCCCATTCCAGTTTCTTTTTTCTATCTTTGGTAACACATTGACATAGCATTTAGGAAGTTGCACTATAAATTTTGAAGGAGCTAAATAAATGACACTCAAATACAAGGAGATTAGGGAATCTAAAACACAAAACACTGAAAGACATGATATAGAATCAGAGGCCACACATACTCATGAAGTAATGAATTCAGCATTCAGTTGTTACATGAAGTGCTACACCAAAACAATAAGAATACAAGGACTCGAAATTTAAGGGCTTCAAGCTGAATACTCAAATTGTAAAGTCACCAAGAAATGCCACTCAGTTCCATGGAGATCTTTGGCTACCAGTTCTTGACATGGTGGATTCTGAGACGTGCCCTACAAAGCAACAAGAGGAAGACACTCTTCAACATGTCTCCTAAGAACAGAGACAGGGATACATGCAGAGGAGACGGAGAGCTTGTCTCCAAGTTTAGTCACCAAATTTGCATTATCCATTCTCCCTTTTAAGAGACAACGGAGCCAATAGTCACATTCCTATGGACAGAGATCAGGCCATAAGAATTTAAGACAAACATATCAGCACTAAAGTATATGGGACATCATTCAAAATTTTAGTAAACCTTTCATACAGACCCAAGCAAATCTAATACTTAACCGGAGATGGTGAAAAAATGATGGAAGAGGAGGTGCCGCCGCTTACCTCGCTGCTGGTGCCATGGATCTAGAGCTCGAGGGAGAGGGGGTGCCGTTGCTTCCCATCTGCCTTGCCTAATCTCGACTGGGAGAGGGGGGCTCCTAATGTTATGCATGTTAGACTTCTTCAAACTTCCCAATATCCGACACTCATATTAGGATGGCTGGTTGGATCCTAATCTTTAGAAATGAGGCTGGTTGGGTCCTGATCTTTAGAAATGAGGCTGGTTGGGTCCTGATATTTAGAAATGACCAGCAGTCCCTGATCTCAGCTTAGCAAGGCAGAAATAGTTACAACATGAATTTAGAAATGACATCTAAAATTCATATAAGAGACCTATCTCAATAGCTGCACATACATAATAACAACAAGAATATGTGAATGTCAATGAAAGCACAATCTGAGCATCAAAGATGGCCTGAAGGAGCACAATCGAAATATACGCAAATTGTGCACCTCTTAAGATGTATCCATATGATATTGTTTATTGGGTTTCACCACTTCCTTTATGAGCACGTGAATTCACTCTACAAACTTAGTTGTTGTACAACCTGTGCATTCCATAGCCATATCAGTAACCATGCACTTAAATTCACTACTAAAAATCTCTAAGACATGAGTCAGCTTTTAGCAAGCCTACGCATGCCACGGACGACTCGATTTGGAGTTTCCTTCAAAGGGAAGGAATCGAGACGAAGAAATTTTTCTATGGAAGCACCTGTGCTTCTAACATTGGTAGATGACATATCTCCAACGAAACTTGAAATCCATGAGGACACAGCCCAGTAAAATTGTAGTAATAAAATATAATCAACAAACTAAATTAGAAACTATCTCAATGAGCTAGAATGGTCCAAATTTTTGTAAAAATGAGGCAAACCATTGAATTCATTAGGCATCCTTTTGTAGAGGCATATACTGAGAGGAGGATATTTCAATTTATTGTGCATTAAGGCAACATTAGTACCATGTCGATAAACAACCAATGTTCACATCGTTACATCCTCAATTATTCTCGTCGATTAGAGAGGATATCTGTGAGGAAACATTTAATATCACCTATCTTTTCTACAGCCTAACAGAGAAAAAGATGTAGTTTGTCATTGAAGAAATTGTTCCTTTCATTAAAAACAAAATTTAATGAGCCAAGATTTATTTGCTAAAATCTTAGGCATGGGTGGGTGTATTTATAGAAGTCTTATCCTCCGAAGCATAAGTAAATGTATGTTTATTGAATATTTTAATTATACAATCACTAAAAGGTAGAATAGAATAAAGTGAGAGAAGGGCAAAATATAATAAAGAAATTAGCTAGGGGTATTTACCTACTTATGCCTTGATCAAATTCCCTCCTCATGCCGCTACATTATTGATCTTGGTAGCCTGGCAAACCATGGAGGAGGTCCGAGATGCCGGCGTTTCAGTTTTAAGCTACTTATGCTTGCATCTAGCGGACAATATATACTTCTAATTTTCTGTTTCTAAAGATTAGGCGGAATCTTCAAAGGAACCTACAATTAGTAAATAGTAGTTGAAACTTTAAGACATTCTTCCATCTTGAAAACTGAAATAGAGCGAGGCCCAAGGACTCACTAGTAGATGCACATAGTTCAAATTTTGTGTAAAACACTTGAGGTGATAAAATCAAATTAAGCAAACTACTAAAGAGCAGTACCTCCATTACAGCAGAAGTTTTTTTATTAACTATGATGCATCTGACACAAAAAGGCACAAATTAGCAGGGAAGACAAAAATGGAACTGGATTATTAAAACTAATTTGGTTAGTAAAACCAAAGTAAAATTAAACCAGCTTACCTGGCACCTGGTGTGAGTTTGCATACAGATTCTAAATATGCAGAAAGGGTGTTACTTACTATCCAAGATTTCACTGTCAAGCTTAATCTTGTACTGGTGAAAATAAAAAGGAAAGCATCAAAGGATTAGTACCAGAAGTAAGTTCATCTGCAACTATATAAATTATTAATGCAATCAAGCCTAATGTTTGCTATATCTACTTTTATAAAGTTCGGATGCCTGTTCCTTGTATCAAATGATATTTGAACTTTGTATTTGACACTAAGTACATAACACGGATACTACAGCAAGCAGGTCTGTACAGTTTTTCTGAAACCCAAAGCAAAAATCTTGCAGTCTGAATAATTATGTCTTTAGAGCTTAATGTTCCTACCAAAAAAAATACAGAGCATGTTTGCACGAAACAGGGTTCAGTCAGAGTCAGGAGGATATCATCCGTTGAGTACTGCCTATCCGCGGCAGCCAGAGCTATGTGTGCCTAACAAACAAATATGTAAACAGATCTGTTAACTCCAAAATTCCAGAACCTATCATCATGTCAACAAAAATGATAGGAGAAAAAACATTTATATGCTTACAAAGTGCATACAAATTATCAAAAAAATATGAACACGGTAACAACATTGAGAATGAAATGAACAGAGCGGTCTTTGCATATATGGGCAGAGAGAGAGAGAGAGAGTGAGAGAGAGAGAGTGACACAGATCAGGAGTTAAAGGGGGAGAAGGATTGACAGAAGCTCACCTTGACATCAGCCATCCCTCGGTGACGCTTCCCTGTAGATCCATGAGGCTACTGCTCCTTGTCTGTATGGTCGCTCCTCCAAGTCATGAGGCGTCCGCTGCCTGGGTTCTCGAGCCTCGCTGCTCCACCCCCACCACAGACTGGATGCATGGTACATGCATCAAAATGAATAGAGTATCCTCGCCCTCAATTCCTCAATGGCAGTCTTAGATTGGCATCGATGAATGATTTTTATCCGTACGAAGGTTTGTCGGGGGTGGATCTGTAGTTTCTTTAGTTTGGTGATGGAACAGTTTAGGTACTGCTCTTCTTTCACAGTCCTGTTTTAACAATAAAATGAAAATAACCATATTAAGATTCTATGTGAACCTGTGTAAGCATTGATACGATGAAAAGAAATGTTAACATAGATAACACAAGTTCGACGTTTTTTCTTTTTGCATAGGCATGTACTACCATTGACGGTAACTATTTATTAAGATTTAACTAAGATAAAATACAGCATATCAGGAGGAGCTCGGCCAGCAGAAGGAAGGCTCTATCAGAATATTTATTACCTTAAACATATTTAGGTGAAAATATCTTCCAGCGTTCATACTCATGAGCTTCAAGCAAGTGTATGTAAAACTCGATTTATCACGTGAGGTGAAACGGTTGACCTCATTGGACCAAAGGCATGAAAGAACCTTCGGGCACATCTGCACAATTGTTATACACTTGATCAATTCATTTACTCATAGGAGAATTAATCAAACATAAGTATGTCACACCCTAGCTAGTCATGCATTAGAGTGTTGCATCATGTTTATTCTTTCATCAGAAACCTGAAATGGGAATGACAGAACCCCCAGTCCCCTCTGAAACCAATTAGGGTTTACTAAAAACTTTTTCAATGAACCTGAAATGCCCTTCTAAAATGCCCATCATTTTTGTCTTGGTTCAGAACCTCTGCCAAAAGTGATGCACATTTTCCTAGGCCATCTTAGGGTTTGTGAATTAAATCATAAATATTTGAATTTGGGCATTTAAAATTATATAAAATATTTAAATGCTCAAATATCCCCAAACTAAAATGTTTCATGTTGGAAATAATCCAACTATGGACCAGGAGTAGTTTGGTGATTTTAGGAGTTGCCTAAGTATTTTTATTAATTCAACAAAGTTGCAGAAGTATTAAAAAAACAGAAAACAGAGAAAAATAGAAAAACTTACCTGGCGCCAGCACCCGGCCCACCTGCCGGCTCAGCCCAGCGCCGCTCCAGCGAGCTGCTTGCCGGCCAGGCAGGCAGGCAGGTGCCCGACGGCGACCGCAGCGCGCGCCACGCAGCTGACTGCCGCCCTGCTCCACCTCCTCGCCTCGGGGCTGGATGGATGAGCTCCACGCAACGTCGTGAACCCGCAGGACACCTCCATTCTTCCCCAACCCCTCTCTCTCGCGTTCCCTGCCATGGCCGACGCCATCGCCGCCACCCCCTCGCCGTAGCCACGCCCTCCGTCGACCGCACGCCGTGCCGCTGTGTCCAGGAGCACCGCTACCCTCCTCTCCTTCGAGCAAGCCGAGCCCCGAGCGCTCGCAAGGCCCGAGCCCACTGCATCGACCTCGACCGAACCGCCGTCGCCGGAGATCCCCTTCAATGCTGTCGTCGCTCCGGTCCGTCCCCGGCCGCACCAAGGGCTTCGTCGAACTCCCCGTGAGCTTAGCCATCTTCCCCTCCCTTCCTTTCTTGCTCCCGAGCCGTGTAGCGACCTCCCGGAGCTCAACCGCACCCACCACCGTGGAGCTCGTCGCCGACGTGCTCCCGGTCACCCTCCGACCACTCCACGGTGTCCATCATGCTCACCGCGTCACGTAGCACCTAACTAGCTACTCCCCGCACCTCACCGACCCCCTCTTGCGTCAAGTTCGACTTCGGCCGAACCCCGGTGGCCGCCAAAGTCGTCGCCGGCGCCAACTCCGGCCACCCCGACCCCAACGGACTCCACCAAGAGCTGCGACTCGTCCTCAGCTCCACTCCGATGGTCTCCGCGACCCATTTGGTGGCCGAAACGGCCAAAACCACTTCCGCCGCCGCGTCGGGCTCGCCGACGGCTAAACGCCGGTGCAGCCGACCCGGGTTTGACCACGGGTGGGCCCTGGTTGACTCCCCTGAGTCAATGACAGGTGGGGCCCAGCCCTGTTAACTAATTAGGATTAGTTTAAATTAATTTTAGTTTAACTAATCACACTGACACGCGGGACCCACTGTCAGGTTTGACACGGACGTGTCCCGTTGACCTGCTGATGTCACACTGACGTCAGGCTGACGCAGTAATTGATTTTCTGGATTTAATCTAATATAGAAAATTCCAGAATATAATTTAAACTTCAAAAATTCATAACTTTTATTCTGTAACTCCAAATCAGACAAATTATATATGAAAAATGATCAAAAAAATCCAATCTATCCATCTGTACTATTTTCATGCATGACTAAACAAGTTAACTTGATGTTTAATGCAGAACAAGGAAAAACACTTTAAAGAACCATGTTTGAGTTTGAAAATTTGAATCTTTGATTCAAATTGGTTCAAACCCTTCTGGTCTTAGTTGCATTAGCCCAACACACTCATATTGCCATGTTTCATGCATGCATCATATTGTTGCACATTGTTTGGTGATGGTTGTGTATCGGTGTTCTTTGCGGCAGGATCTGCCTCCGAGGAGTACCGTGATTACCCTAACGAAGAACCGTATCAGTGCATCGAACCATCAGGCAAGCAACCAACCATTTGATCATATCGATACAATCCCATATTCTCGCTCCTGCTCTCTTTTACTGCATTAAGACAACGCGTTTCAAACTGCTGTGTGCTACGGTAGTTGAACCCATTTCCTCTGCATGACCTGTCATTGCCACAGTAACTAGATGAAACCCACTAGCATGTGTAGGAGTTGATTGAGCCATATGTATGTGTTGTTCCTACCTTGCTATGCCTGCTATGCTTAGAGTCGTGTCAGGTCTGGTTCATCTGGGTGATGGGCTAGAGTGAAATGATTATGTCGGTAATGAGAGTGGTGTGGTGAACACGATTTGGTAAAGGTATCGATGAGAGGCCATGTAGGAGTACATGGTGGGTTGTTTCATTGAAGCCGACCCTAAGCACTGAGATCTGTATGTGTGATTTAAGATACAGCTACTACCATGCATTGGGCCCTGAAATATGACCCCGCTCGACTTCTTATTCACCCTAGCTCTCTGTCCAGGAGTTGCAAGTAGTTTCTGGTGTTTGTAGCCTACTGGAGGCCGTGGACAGCGCTGACCGTAGGGGTGGGCTGTGATGCGGTAGGTACGTGGCTGGGTGTACCGAATACCCGTTAGGTATCTCGGGAACCCTGTTCACATCGTTCGGGGCCGTATGGGAAGCCTCGGCCGGACTTCCTGCGGATGGAACCTGGATAGGCGATAAACCTGGACTAGAGACTTAGGTGTTTAGGTAGGTCGTGGTCTACACCCACGTCGGCTTTCGCTTGAAGTCTGCCGAGCACATGTCGTGTGCAGACGCTAAGTGGTGGAAACATGTATGAAGAAGTACACCCCTGCAGGGTTATCATGATCTATTCGAATAGCCGCGTCCGCGGTAAAGGACTACTTGGTTGCCTATACAGTTCATAGACAAGTAAATGGAAACTACTAAAAGCCTCAAGATAAGTGTGAGTGCCGAGGATGGCTCTTCCGTAGGAAGACGGAGGTGGATCCTCGGTAGTGTATTGAAGTGGTGAGTAGTGGACTCGTGTACGCAAAACCATTTCAAGTTGGAGTCTCGTAGGATAGTCTAGCCAAGAGTCAAAGCTGGCTTGCTGCAAGAACCCCACCAACCCTTCTTGATAATGTGCATGTATGTAGGACCTGATGTAAGTCTTGCTGAGTACCTTTGTACTCATGTTGCTATAATCTACATTTTTTACAGAAGACGCTGCAACCCCTTCTGATGGGTTCTTCGTAGACGTTGACATCAATGAGTAGGCTAAGGCCCAGGTGGTGATCCTGAGCTTGTGAAGGACCACGTAATATAGCTAGGCTTTCCAAGCCTCTTTTATTTTACTAGTTGTCTGTACCCAGACAAGCTACTTCCGCTGCTGGTTTGTATGACTGTATGACTTGAATGCTGGGTCGTGTGACCCGTATCTATGTGTATGATATGTATGGCTCTCTGAGCCCTAAATAAAGTACTTGTGTCGTAGAGTCATGTTGTGATGCCATGTTGTATTTGCACATATCGAGCATACTGTGTGTATGTTATTGAAATGCTTGGTATGTGTGGGATCTGACTATCTAGTTGTTTATCTTTAGTAGCCTCTCTTACCGGGAAATGTCTCCTAGTGTTACCGCTGAGCCATGGTAGCTTGCTACTGCTCTGGAACATTTAGGCTGGCCGGCATGTGTCCTTCTTCGTTCCTGTGTCTGTCCCTTCGGGGAAATGTCACGCATTGAGTACCGGAGTCCTGTTAGCCCGCTACAGCCCGGTTTACCGGAGTCCTGCTAGCCTAGTGCTACAGCCCGGACCCACTTGCTGATGACCGACACGTTCGAAGCTGGGTCATGGATGCCTGTCCCTGTAAGTCTGTGCCACTTTGGGTTTACAACTAGTCTTGTCAGCCCGGGCTCCCTATCATATGGATGCTAGCGACACTATCATATACGTGAACCAAAAGGCGCAAACGGTCCCGGGAAAAGGTAAGGCGACACCCGTGGGGATACCGTGCGTGAGGCCGCAAAGTGATATGAGGTGTTACAAGCTAGATCGATGTGACATCGAGTCGGGGTCCTGACAGAGTAAATGCTACTTACAACTCGGTAGAACAGGATCTTGGTCAGAGGCATTAAACTTCACAGGCCCTCAGACTGATAAAAGTAAAATTGCCCGTCGATAGCAGTGTGATTGTACTTGTTTAAGCACTTGTTCTGAAGAACTTCCTCCCAGACACAGGTGTGATCGTAGTGCGCTGAAATGGCATACTCTGCTTTCTTTCTCCATAAGAAATACTTAATGATAAGCATTGAATCAACATTAAAATGCAATTTGCTATCCAACCAGATGGAGTACATAACAGGTAAAATGTGTTATGTTAGCCATGGAACCCAGTCATCTCCACAACAGACAACTTCTACAATGGGTTAGGAGCTTGCATATGAGGCATATCAATAAACCTATCAGCCTTGCAAGCAATTTGTCAGCAAAATCCGACTCTATGCCAAACATACCAACTAAGCATATGCACAATCTTAGGAGAGAGAACTTACATTTAGGAACACATTTACATCAATATTTATGATGTCTCCATTCTGCAGAAGAAACAACATTTTTCATCCCACGGTACATAGGCATGACATAAAAATAAAGAAAGGAAGATGCACATTTCATCCTACAGAACCTGCGGCTGTGTTGAATCAGGTAGTCCGTGGCAGGCACACTCATTTACTTTTAGGAAATCCGCCATAGCCAAGTGGAGAAGGATAAGCACCCGCCTCAACTATCATATGATGCACTGCCCTGTCGATTTCATTTGTAGTAATTGATGGCTGAAATGACAGTGAAATAATTATTGTTATTAAGTGTACAATGCAGACTCTTCAGATGATTTAGGTATAAAATGATTCTAGTTATCTATGAAAAAAGGAATATACCTTAACCAATGTTCCTGCAAAGTCGCATTCCAGCACAGCCACCACACAACGACCCCTCACTCACAGACTGGTGGCAGCGAACGAAGAGAGGACACCGCACGCGCTGCGCAAAGGCTTGCAATCCATCGCCATGCTTGTCCCTTGGATGATCTGGAAGCAGCGCAATGAATGTGTTTTCGAAAACACACGGACATCGATAGAAGCATTAGTGGATAGGATTAAAACGGAAGCCAAATGTTGGGCACAAGCTGGGGCAAAGGGGCTCAGGGTAGTCCTGCCCACGTCCTGGGATGTCCACTAACCGAGTACACAGTCTTTTGTAGCCCCAGCCTCCTAGGAGGATTGTAAAATCCCTTCTCTTCAATGCAATGAAACGCAAAGCTCTTTGCGTTTTCTCGAAAAAAAAATGTTCCTGCAAAGTTCAGTACACGGGAAGCAAGTTTGCAAGCAGCTCTCATCCCAGCGATACCTTCGGCATTGTGTATTTGGCGCACGACGGGTAGTTCTTGCAGTATGTTTGCACCCACATAAGAAGGTCTTAATTAGAATGTGCTCTGGTACACAAATTTGGGAATAGACCTTTCCACACCTCAATGTTCTTTCTCTGAATGAAGAAATCAAGCGTAATAACACAAGATGGACTTTTTTGCAGCAGAGGAAATCAACATAATTTCTGAATGCAAGCAAGTGGCAAATAGATAGGTAGCAATATCTCTTGGTTGGTAGATTGAAAGACAGTGTGTCGATTGTTACACTTGAGCAGCTAAGAAATGAAACAAGACCACAACATTTTATTTTCATGGCAATACACGAGTGTGGTGCAGTCCAGTTAGAAAAATGTGATGCGTAGATACATGCATACAATGGATGCATGCACACGCAATTTGGTTCAGTTTCGGTCATCCAAAAAACTGAACCAAAAGGTCACACACACACACACAAACGTGTTGAACCAAAACTGAAGAAAAACGTCCAAAACTGCAGGTGTCGATGGGAAGCTCACCTCACGTCCAGGCGCTGGCTGCTCCACCTCCTCTCCTCTGCTCTTCTCTGGCCGCTGTACCACCCACCTACAGAGAAGTGAAGAGAGAGACAGGGTGAGAGCAGAAAAGCAGAGAAAGAAGCTGCCTGCACATCACTCACTCACGCATCACAGGAAGAAGGAAGAAACCAAGAGGAAGGGCAGGAGGGATCTGACCTAGGGTAGGGCGCCATGGGTGGGGCTCGCTAGTGTTTCGGTCGGCGGTTAAGGTCGGACGCGGCGGCGTTCCTTCGTGGGGGAAAGAGGTTGCTTCGCGGTGGAGGAGGAAGGAGCTCCAGCCGGCGGCGGTCCTCTGCTGGCCGCCGCAGCCCGACGGCCACGGTGGCCGCGCCGCCCACCGCGACTTCGCAGCCTGCCCACCAGCGCCCATCTCATCCGTGGTGGCGGTGGCGGCGGCGGAGAAGCAGGGGAGGGGCATGGGACTGGAGGAGAGGAGAGGAAATGAGAGAGAGAGAGAGAGAGAGAGAGAGAGGGGAAGTGGTTTCAAGAATGGGGGAGGTGTTATCTGCGCGCTCACTCACAGCAGCCTCGCCCAATTGGCAACTGGAGAAAACGAGGGCAACATCCAAAGGCTGAATTTCGTGTTTTGACCCTTTTTGCAAACAAAATCAAGATCTGACCCCGTTCAAAAAAAATCGGGATTTGACCCTTTTGCTACCGCCAGAGCCCCTGGCGGTAGGGTTAGATAGGCTACCGCCAGATACCCTGGCGGTAGGGTGTGACGGAGGGAGACGGGGGCCGTCACCGCGCGCTGACGTGGATAAGTACCTTACCGCCAGACAACCAGGCGGTAAGCTGTCTAACCCTACCGCCAGGGGCTCTGGCGGTAAGGTGTGGCAGGGTTTTGCCGTGCATGCCTTCTGTAACGAGATATGCAAGCGTCCTGGCGGTAGGTTCACCCTACCGCCAGGGCTCACGGCGGTAGGCTGTCTGACCCTACCGCTAGGGATCCTGGCGGTAGGGTCCTGTGTTTCGTGTAAAATTTTGTAGACATAAGAAGTTTGATCACATCCAAATAATGTGATCACAATTTCATAGAAATATGCAAGGGCCCTGAACATAAGAACCAATAGGCACAATTTCATAGACATAAGCATAATTAGTTTTGCCATTACAGATTAAGAAACAAGTACCAAATAACATAGTTTGATCATAATTTCATAGACATAAACATAACATAGTTTGATCACAATTTCATAGACATAAACATAACATAGTTTGATCACATCCAAATAGTTTCACGAAGCCAAAATAGGTAGCAATCAAACATGACGATCATCAGCAGCCACACGCATATATTGTTTAGATGATATCGATGACGATCATCATCTTCAAGCCTTAACGGTTGGTCTTCCTGATAGTAATAAGGATGGCCTGTCCAACATGAAGATTCTTGTCAACGAGGAAGCTCTTCCACCCATCTGTGCTTAAATGTGTGCGACCGTCCGTTTCCACGCCATACGCACAAGTAGTGACGGGGCCCCTTGCGGTAAGGCGTATTCCAGCATAGCCTTCTTCATCAGCCTCGATGCAACAACTCTCAAATAGGCTCTTTGGCAATTTCTGAATAAGAAAAACATATCAATTGATAAGTATGGATTATTTAAACTATTAACAATTCCTTGGATTCTACACTAATAACATACCATGACATGTCGATCGATCATGGTACTTGTCAGACGGGTCACGAATGGTGCCCCGATCAACTCAGCACGTGGCAGAAAGTTGTCCCATAGGTTGCACACCTCCCGTTCGCTCAGCCTCACTCTTTGAGCACAGATGGCTTCCTCAAGTGGGTCTTCATAGTCATCATCCTCATCAAGTGGTGGTGGTGGCGCCATGTTCCTTATATAAGCATTGATTGGATAAAGTTAATTAAACATCAATATTTGTTCTAATGCAAGCAAAACAAATATCTACAATATTCACACAATAAATCATCACATATGGCTATAAGAAAGACTATGGTTCATCTAGGTTCTAGGGTTCATCATATCAACTAGAGAGGGTTCCTCGTATGGCTATAAGAAAGACTAAACCTAGGGTTCATACATTTGCAACTATATGAAATAGAAATACACACATTTTCACACTATGCATTAACCACCTACCAATTTTGCAAAACATACATCTTCACAAATTTGCAATACATTAACCATCTACGAATTTTGTTATGCCTTTATCCTCACAATCTTGCATTCAACATACAGAAAGATTTCTTATAAAATTCATATACACATCACAAAATAAAATGGACCAACATATATGCATTCACCAACATATCCTCACATATCTTGCAATTGTTTCACCCACACATCCTCACATAGGCCTACTACTAAATCATATACTCCTAAACAACTAAAACATCATAAAAAAATCAACACCAAAACCTAGGTTGCACCTAGTGCCAAAAATAACTCCAAAAATAAAAAACCATTGCGAAAACTGATTGGAGGGAATGGAGGAGCTTACCGGCCTCTTCGATTTGCCCCAAAGATCCACGAAAATGGTGGAGGGAAGAGGGAGATCGAGGGAGGGGATCGGGATGAGGAGAGAGGCGGCGCTCGACTCTGTTCGAGTCGAGGGGAGGAGGAAGAACGGGCTGGTGGGTGGGGTAGGGCCCGCCCGCAGCATCACTTGCCTCTTCGGTACCTACCGCCACCACCTCGGGCGGTAGGCCACCGAATCCTACCGCCTCAGACTGTGGCGGTAGGCCCTTTCCCCCGCCAGTACGCGCCGACGGCCGTCAGTCGCTGTTAGAGGGCCTACCGCCACTGATGATGGCGGTAGGACGTGCAAACATACCGCCGGCCCTCCTGGCGGTAGTCAAAAGGGTCAGATCCCGAAATAGTTTCAGACAGGGGTCAGATCTCGAATTTCTTTGTAAAAAGGGTCAAAACACGAAATTTTGCCGCATCCAAACGGCAACTAGTTTGTTCATTGGCGTTTATTGAGTCCGACGTGGCACACGCCAGAGGGCTACCCTGATGCACACCTTATTGTTTTGGATAATGACTGCATGCACACGAACAAATAGGGGTTCAAAGTGGGCACTGTCGAAAGTGTCCTCGGACAAGTAGGTTCAGTTGGAGATACTCTAAGACACTGCAATCATATGAAAGTTAACAGGTGTATCAGTTCAAAAGACAGGTTAATAGGTGTACTGTTCAAAGTTATTTTTTTTTATCAAGAACCAAAAATCATTTCTCAAAAATCCAGGGCAATGAATTATTAATAATACAATCTCACCAAAACTTGCAAATGCACATATGTACTGCAATATACTTCTCTGGATACGCAGATTAATAATTGGGATCACATGAACTCAGCTTCTAAAATATCATGTCTAATTGAGCTTCCAACATAGGGAGCTCCAATACTGAACATGTACTCTTTCTAGGAATTCAGTATTTTGATAACTAGAGTTCTCATGGCTTTCCCACACTAAATTGTGGTCTGTAGAACCAATTTTTACAGCAAAGATATTCACACCTTATACTCTTATTCAAGAACTTGTAGATCTGCAAGTTAATCAGCAGAACTCAAAGAATGCCTCTTTCAGAGACAAAATTCTGGCACAGACTTCTCCCATTCCCGGACGATCTTCAGGCAATTCCATAGAACACAGGAGGCCAACTTCAACCAAGGGTACCATATATCTCCGCATAAACACTCTGTCACACGGATGTGTGTGACCGTGAGACAAATGGGGATCTAAAACCTCTCCAAGTCTACCTGGAAATGCTGAGCTCACAAGCTTGTGCAGGCTCAGGCCATCTGTGAATATTGCATCCGTCGGTCGCCTTCCGGTGAGCATTTCTAGAATGAGGATTCCAAAAGCATATACATCACATCCTGGCGAGACTTTGTATCCCATACAATACTCTGTAAAATCAGATATAGCATTGTTACTACAGGAGAAAAAAACAATAAGAAAATACTCGAAACAAAGTTGAACTCACCAGGTGCGATGTATCCAATTGTTCCTTCCACACCAACCAAGTCTTCTGGACTACCAGGGATTGAAGAGAGAAACCTCGCTGACCCAAAATCACCAATCCTTGCGGTCATATCATAGTCCAGAAGAACATTTCCGGGCTTCAAATCACAGTGGATTAGAGGAGGCGTTAACTGGTTGTGCATATAATCCAGAGCCAGCGCGACGTCCATCGCTATTCTTATCCTTTGGCCCAAGCTCAGTACTCTCTTGGGGCTATTGTTGTGTAGCTTCGGATGGACCCACATATCCAGGCTTCCATTGGCCATGAAGTCAAAAACTATAGCTTTGAATTCATTGTTCTCTAGGTCTACTGTCGAGCATACGGTGACAGCTTTGACAAGATTGCGATGGCGGGTGTTTCGCAGCACCTCACACTCGGTAACAAAGCTATCACGTGCACCATTCTCCTCAAGATGGAATAACTTGATGGCGACCAGGTCCGTGTCAAACTCAAACCTTCCAATGTAGATCGAACCTGTGCGACTTGAGCTGATCTTGTTAACTGGAGAGAGCCAGCTGGTAGCTTTAATAATGTCACTATATGAAACCTTCTTCATTGTCTCCTTGTAGCATGGAGCTGCTTGTGCTTGCCTTCTCTTCAGAAGAGTGAAGACAAAGCATATAAAGTAGAGCAAGGCAATAGCAATGGGAGGAATTATTTTCACCAATAGGAGTGCATTCTTCCTCTCAACAGCTGACGCCATGGGGCAAAGTGGAAACTGGAATAAGGTGGTGGTTACACTTGCACAAAGCTCTTCATTGCCATCCAATGCCACCGCACTATGATTCTGAAAGATGCCACCAGTTGGAATCGGCCCTTCAAAGTAGTTCATAGACAGATCAAGTTGCTGCAAATAACTCATGTTTGCAAAGAACTCCGGAATTTGTCCAACAAGGGACTTTTGGGAAAGATAGATCTGATCGACGTTCTTCAGGTTACTGAAAGACTGAGGTATGCTTCCATTAAGCATGTTACTTTTCAATCTGAGAGAAGATAGTTCAACACATTGGCCAAGTGAAAGTGGAACTTGGCCAGACAATCTGTTGAAGGAAATATCGAGTTGGAGAAGTTGAAGCAATGCACCGATTTGTAGCGGAATTGATCCTGTAAGGAAGTTGTTTGATAAATCCAAAGTGACGAGGGTAGTGCTATTGGTAAGCTCACTTGGAATTGGTCCTTCAAGATTGTTAAAAGATAAATTTAGCATGTCCAGTTGCTTGTAATTTCCTAAAGTTCTTGGGATGTTCCCACTCAAGTAGTTTCTGTCTAGATAAAGCTTGTTTAGCCGAGAAAGATTACCTATTGTAGATGGGATCTGGCCAGATAATTTGTTCTCTGATAGGATTAGGACAACCAGCTGGCCTAGGTTCCCAATAACAGAGGGAATAACGCCGGAAAGCATGTTTTGGCCCATAGCAAGCATTTGGAGGTTTCGAAGGTTAAAAATCTCAACTGGAATTCTGCCGACAATTTGATTGTTTCCAAGATTTATACGTTGTAAACTTGTGGAAATATTCCCTACAGATCTAGGGACACTTCCACTCAGCTTATTCCCACTCATTTCCAACATTTGTAGCCGCGCACAATTTGCGAGAGAGATAAGGAATTCCCAACTTTTAGCCTCTAGTAAGTTATTTCGAAGAATTAGTAGGTGTAAGTCAGATAAGGATCCTAGAGATGGGACTGTTCCAACTAGGGAGTTGTTTCCAAGATCAATCCGGCGGAGGTGCGATGCGTTTGCAAGTGTTGAAGGTATGCTTCCAGAAAGTCTGTTAGATGAAAGATCGATAATTTGGAGGGCTGACATCTTATGGAAGTCTGGAATATGGCCAACAAGATTGTTTTGTGCAAGACTGACCTCTCTAAGTGATCTGCTAGTGCCTAATGATCTAGGAATTATACCTACAAGATTGTTCTTTCCAAGTTTCAGAGATTGTAGGTGTTGAAGTGTGCCTATCTCCTCAGGGATGCCCCCAAAGAAATGATTTTCTGAAAGGTCTACCTATTCTAGTGATGTAAGGTTAGCTATCCAAGGAGATAACTTACCACGAAGTTGTGCAGAGCTTAAGTCGAGTAAGACCACACGAAACGGACGAGTTGTACCGCAAGCGACCCCTGGCCATCTGCAGAAGCTGATCGAGGTGTTCCATGATCCCAAGACACTGTGGGGATCGCTGGAGATGCTGGACTTGAAGGAGAGGAGGGCCTGCAGGTCGATCTCCGATTCGTTGCTGATGGATTTTGCGACGCCGCTGGACGACATTAAGATAAGAAGATTGGTGAAGAGAAATAGGATGCCATTTGGAGAAAGAGAGCAGAGAGTTGTTGCAGGTGCCATGTCTAATGCAGTGCATCTTGTCCAAATTCCCTGAGTTATATGTGTCTCCCAAAGTAGGCTTGGACACTTGACTAGTTGGCTTGGTGCTGTCTTTTTCTCTGGGATCCTTGACTTGGTGTTGACTTGACTGTAATCTCTGTCACAGACCAAGACTCCTCGGTGGCAGAACAATAAGTGGCTGAGAAATGACACGGTAACTTTGACAAAGACAGGGAAAGAAAAAGGTGTGCAAAGACTGGTCCATCAAGTTGATTTATCAGCACTTGCTATTTGCTATAGGTTATGCTGCTACGCAAAACCGAGAGCAGTTTTCGGTTCAGTTGAAAGTCTGCTACACGTTTACTGTAGACTGGTCAAGAGCGACCCGGCCACACAACTCTACTGAACTCTTTCGGTTATATAGAGGTCCACAGAAGAGGGATTCAGTCTATCTCCCATCAATCTCTTAACCGAAGCCGAGAAAGCTTGTTCAACCTAGAAAGATTACATATTAGCTTGGTGCTGTCTTTTTCGGGGCCATTACTTGACTTGGTGTTGACTTGACTGTAATCTGCGTCACAGACCATTCTTCAGTGGTAGAACAATACGTGGATGAGAAATGACAGGGTGAATTTGACAAGGACAGGGGAAGAGGAAGGCGTGCAAAGACTGGTCCATGAAGTTGATCCATCAGCACTTGATATTTTGCTAGGCTGTCGCTGTGCTACTGCCAACCCAAGACCAGTTTTCGGTTCAGTTTTCTGCAGATCGGTCAAGAGTGACCCGGCCAAACGACTCTGCTGAACTCTTTCAGTTATATAGACAGAGGTCTACAGAAGTGGGATTCAGACATGCATTCTGTATTCCTTCTCTTGACCAAACAAACGTAAACACTTAGCAAGAAGTACTAGACATTGTTAAGCAACTAGACATCCTTTTTTTTTTTTACCAAGAACAAGGGCAGGGCATTAAAACAAACACGTGATGTGCAGCGACAACACCAGAGGGAGTAAACATCCTCTGGTGAGAACAAACACGTGATCTTTTGGCCTAGGGAAACAAACTGGTCGTGGGAATGACACAAGGGGCCAATGTTAACAGGAAGTATAGGACGTCGTTAAGCAACCATCCTTGGTTTTGACCAAGAACATGGGCAGGGCATGAGAACAAACACGTGATGTGCAACAACAGCTCCCTCCACGTTAGCTCGATGCAAGACGAGAGGAGCAAACAAACGGTGAATGTTTGGTTGAGACCATGGTGGACTGGACTCTGTATAGCTGCAAAACAAGTTAGAGGAGGCCAGGGAGTAAAAGTAGACCTCGATTCAGGGCAGCCATGTTCAGGCGTCAGCTCCTCTTCTCCGCCGCCCCAGACATGCACCTCCTCCGGCCCGGCCTTGACGACCAACGAGAGGAAGGAAAATAGAAAAGTGACGAAGGTTTAAGCAGGCCCTTTGTTGAATTCTACCAAGAACATGGGCAGGGCATTACAACAAGCAGGTGATGTGCAGCACCAGCTTCCTACTCAACAATGGGCAAAAGAGACGGTCGTCAGGTTTGCTTGAGATGTGGTGGGCAGCGGCGACTCTTTTGTAGCTGGACCAACAGAAGAATAGGAGGGGGCCGCCGCCGGCGCGGAAAGCCAGAGACGGACGGCGAGGGGAGGGACAGAGAGATGCCTGCCTGCCGCTAGTTCACCGAGTTTGCCTTCTTTTTATCACTGATGAAGAAATCCCAGCGGCCCAATGACAGGCCTACCGAGCACCCTTCTGCCGAAAAGAAAAACACACACACAAAAAACTGTTGGACATTATGAAAATTTAGAAAATTGTTTTTTACATGTAAAAAATCACAAAACAAACACTTAAACTTTCCATGAATAAATAAAAATGTCCATGCTTGAAAAATTCATAAAATTGTCATGTGGACATTATGAAAAATCTATAAATTGCCATGTTTGCAATGTTATAAATTTGACGTGTGACCAGTAGTTTTTTCTTACAAAATTGCAGTGTATATAAAACGATTTTTTTCGGGAAAACATATTGTGACGGCATGATAACAAGTGCTAGCCATGGCAAATTTGAAATTTTTTTAGGAAAACAAATTGGTAATTTTGCCGTGTCTCATCTACACTTCTTTTCCAACATTTCCCATGTCGATCAAGACTCCTTTTGGAAATTAATTTTAATTTTTCCATGCCAAACTAAATATCCCTAACTTGTCTTCCCGTGGCAATTTATGAAATGTCTGTAGGAAAACAAATTGCTAATTTTTCCATGTCTCGTCTACAAAAGTCTTCCAACATTTTCGATGGCAAAACAATATTCTTTTTGTTGCCTTGGAAGTAAAAAAAATCATTTTTGGCATGTCTAATCATGTTTGCGTACCACCCACCTTTTCGGTCGGCTGCCCCCAGGCCACCCCACCGCCCGTGGCACCATCCCTCAGCCCCGCCACAGCTTCAACACTCTTTCCCCCATCTTCTCCTCCGGCGTCAATGCTGGATTCGGCCGAATTCATTGTTGTTGATGTCGCCATCCCAAAGGCTCTATCCGTCGTCGGTGAGCCCTATGTGGTTAAAAATGGAACCACATAAGATTGGGGAAGCAGATGGAGCCCTGGGAGCGAGCCCATGCTCGTCGATGGTGCCGGAATGGTCCTTCCTCCCCGCCACCGCGGCCGAGCTCCCCGCTGCTCCAGCCGACCTGGCCTTCAGCTCCCAACCCTGACTATGCACTCTAACGAGTCATCACGCACCAACAGTGCCTCCATCCGATCCACCTGAAGGAAATATGCCCTAGAGGCAATAATAAAGTTGTTATTTTATTTTCTTATATCATGATAAATGTTTATTATTCATGCTAGAATTGTATTAACCAAAAACTTGATACATGTGTGAATACATAGACAATACATAGTGTCCCTAGTATGCCTCTACTTGACTGGCTCGTTAATCAAAGATGGTTAAGTTTCCTGACCATAGACATATGTTGTCATTTGATTAATGGGATCACATCATTAGGAGAATGATGTGATGGACAAGCCCCATCCGTTAGCTTAGCATAATGATCGTTAAGTTGTACTGCAATTGCTTTCTTCATGACTTATACGTACATATTCCTTTGACTATGAGATTATGCAACTCCCAAATACCGGAGGAACACCTTGTATGCTATCAAAAGTCCCAACGTAACTGGGTGATTATAAAGATGCTCTACAGGTGTCTCCGAAGGTGTTTTTTGGGTTGGCATAGATCGAGATTAGGATTTGTCACTCCGAGTATCGGAGAGGTATCTCTGGGCCCTCTCGGCAATACACATCACGATAAGCCTTGCAAGCAATGTGACTAATGAGTTAGTTACGAGATGATGCATTATGGAACAAGTAAAGATACTTGCCGGTAACAAGATTGAACTAGGTATGAAAATACCGACGATCGAATCTCGGGCAAGTAACATACCGATCACAAAGGGAATAACGTATGTTGTCATTGCGGGTTGACCGATAAAGATCTTCGTAGAATATGTAGGAACCAATATGAGCATCCAGGTTCCACTGTTGGTTATTGATCGGAGATGTGTCTCAGTCATGTCTACATAGTTCTCGAACCCGTAGGGTCCGCACGCTTAACGTTCAATGACGATTTGTATTATGAGTTATGTGTTTTGGTGACCGAAAATTGTTCGGAGTCCCGGATGAGATCACATACATGACGAGGAGTCTCAAAATGGTCGAGCGGTAAAGATTGATATATTGGAAGGTTATATACGGACACCAGAATGGTTCCGGAATGATTCAGGGTTTTTTCGGAGTACCGGGAGGTTACCGGAACCCCCCGGGAAAGTTAATGGGCCTCATGGGCCATAGGGGAGAGGAGGAGGCAGGCCACGGGAGGTGGCGCCTCCCCCCCAAGGGAGTCCGAATTGGACAAGGGGGAGCCCCCCCTTTCCTTCTCCCTCTCCCCCTCTTTTCCCTTTTCCCCTCTCCGTTGGAAGGAAGGGGGGAGCTGGGACTCCCCCCACTTGGCGCGCCCCTAGGGCCGCCCCCCCCCCCTCCTCCTTTATATACGGGGGCAGGTGGACCCTAAAGCACATCAATTGTTTTAGCCGTGTGTGGTGCCCCCTCCACCGTTTACTCCTCCGGTCATAGTGTCGTAGTGCTTAGGCGAAGCCCTGCGTGGATCACATCACCAACACAATCACCATGCCGTCGTGCTGACGAAACTCTCCCTCGACCCTCTGCTGGATCAAGAGTTCGAGAGACGTCATCAAGCTGAACGTGTGCAGAACTCGGAGGCGCCGTACGTTCGACGCTTGATCGGTTGGATCGTGAAGACGTTTGACTACATCAACCGCGTTAACCTAACGCTTCCGCTTTCGGTCTATGAGGGTACGTGGACACACTCTCCCCCTCTCATTGCTATGCATCTCCTAGATAGATCTTGCATGATCGTAGGAAATTTTTTGTAATTGCATGCTACGTTCCCCAACACCTCCCATAAAGCGTATAGTGTCGGTGGCGATGCCGCCTCAAATCTGGTAAGCCTCCGCTCTTTTTACGGGTTGCCAAGTGTCATGTTGTTCAAAGAAAAAAACCCAATCGAGACTTCTTCGCTCGTGCAGGGCATGGAAGCAAGGTATAATACAAATCCCTTTATGTTTGCAATTAGATATACTAGTAGAATGCCCGTGGGTTGCTACGGGCAAAATTTGGAAAAATGTAGCAAATTGATGACTACGGGCAAAAAATAATGTACATCCGAACGCACCTCCACATTGGATCCCTCCCACCCTAGACCACTTTCTCTTCAATCATATGCATGTGTTCGGACAATTTGGCGATACGGCTACGTGCACATGAACAAATAGGGGTTCAAAGCGGGCGCTGTTAGAAGTGTCCGCGCAGGCGCGCACAAATAGGTCTAGTTAGAGATACTCTAACACACTGCAATCATATGAAAGTTAACAGTTGTGTCAGTTCAAAAGACAAGGTAACATGTGTACTGTTTAAAGTTATTTTTCATCAAAAACCAAAAATCATTTCTCAGAAATCTAGAGCAATGAATTACTAATAATACAATCTCACCAAAACTTGCAAATGCACATATGTACTGCAATATACTTCTCTGACCACCCAGATTAATAATTGGGATCACATGAACTCAGTTTCTAAAATATCATGTCTAATAGAATACACATACTAGTTTTTCGAACATAGGAAGCTCCAATCCTGAACATGTACTCTTCCTAGAAATTCAATATTTTGATAATTAGAGTTCTGGTGATTTTACCACACTAAAATGTGATCTGCAGAACCATCTTTTACAGCAAAGATATTCACGCCGCATATTCTTATTCAAGAACGTGCAGTTCTACAGGTTAATCAGCAGAACTCAAAGAATGCCTCTTTCAGAGACAAAAGTTTGGCACAGACTTCACCCATTGCCGGTCGATCTTTATGCGATTCCATGGAACACAGATGCGTGTGACCGTGGGACAAATGGGGAACTAAAACCTCTCCAAGTCTGCCTGGAAATGCTGAGCTCACAAGCTTGTGCAGGCTCAGGCCATCGGTGAATATTGCATCCGTCGGTCGCCTTCCGGTGAGCATTTCTAGAATGAGGATTCCAAAAGCATATACATCACATCCTGTCGAGACTTTGTATCCCATATGATACTCTGTAAAATCAGTTATGGCAAATAGGTCAGTCCATTTTTTCTGCACTGTCCGATGTACAAAGAACGTGCAGATCGCCTTCATCTACCTCCAGCCAGTCAGTGTTGACGATCTTCCTCGAAACGCAAGCGACCACCGACCCAGTATTCCTCCCCTGCCTGCGCCCTCCCCTCGACCTCACCGCACCGCCGTGCTTGGCGCCGCCCCCCGGCCATCCATTCAAGCCCCGCCGACCTCCAGATCGGGCGCAAGCAGCTCCTGCGCCCCACACCCCTATGATAGACACCGATGCGCCGCTTCCCCGGGGAACAGGCGGACTAGGTGCTCCGCGCGCCTAAGCGGGTGCTGCTTCTTTTAATTGCGGTTCGACTGACCCTGAATTGAAATCCAGGCGGGCTACTGACCTCTAGCAAAGGTGAAATAGTAAAAGGGAGAAAACCTTGTGCATTTAGTATCACGAAGAAGATGCAATAAGAAGCGTTCAACTAGTTTCTTTCGTGGGATGAATACGGTGTGAGAGGAGACATAAGATTTGCACGAATAAGGGAAGAGGAGTACCTCTTTCTGCTGGCAGTGCTGTGTCCTCCTTCTGTTTTTCCGATGATCTTATTGTTCGCAGGAAACCAGAAGTTGTGGAGGACGGTGCAGCGTTGGACGAACCCATGGCCAAGTTGTTGAGTGTGGTGCGGTGGCCGTCTGTCGGCGGCAGGGAAGCAGATTCGAGGCGGCGAACGACGGCGTAGCGGGAACAACTCCGGTGCGGTAGACGGTTGCGACAGTGGAGCCACAACAGTGAGGCGCAGGACGGCGTGGTCGGAGTGGTTCTGGTACGGCGCACGTCGGCGTCGGCGTCGTGGAGGCAGCTCTGCCTCGGCTTCAGCTGCTAAGTCCTTGAGGGCGTTGCGGTTGCGGTTGCGTTGGATGACGACGTCGGGGTACCGGCTCCGGCGTGATGGAGGAGGGCGGCGGTGGATTGGCCGCTATGGGGTGGAGGACGAAGGAGGCTAGGGTTTCGCGGCTGGTGGAGAGGGCGTTTTCGCGCCCACGGAGTATGAATGGGGAAACGAAGGGAGGCGGGGAACTAAGGGGAAACAATGTTTCGGTTTGAGACACGCTTGTTTGAAATTTGGGAAAAGTTACAAACTTTGCCCCCATCTAAAATTTCGGACATATTGCAGGTTGGGGGTAGGACAGTCATGTCAGGTGTCCCAAATGTGAGCGGGATAGATTTTGACCGAGCGCATGGGTGTTTAGGCGCCCACGGTGTATGAATGCTTCTCGGAGGCGGTTGAGACTGGCGTCTTGGTGAAGTTACAAACCTACCCCGGTTTAGGCCTTTGGACATCGGGCCGATAGGCTACACAGGCCAGAGTGAGGGCAGTAATTTCCTACCACCAAAACATTAGTCTCGCGCGGTTTTGGGTGATTAGAGGCCTATTTGGCGCTTCGTTCAATATTTGGGAGCAGAAGCATTAACGTTTTCGGTTCTCTTGAATTGAACTTTCAGGATTTGTCAAACTTCACAAATCTTTACTCTTGAAAATCCTAAAGCTATGATTATTTTGGAATGGAGGGGGTACATTTTAATATACATTGTACACGAGTATATATTAAAAAATATGCAACTTACCTCAGTTCATGCATGGTTCCAGGTATAATCTCCTTGGTTGCAAAAAAAGTTAGATATGCGTATGAATATATATAGCATGTTCAAACTCACAACAAAGATTGATGCCCTCTTTTACATCTGATTTACAAATGCCATTATCTTGGGTTCAAATAGATGAATGCACTTCATATGAATTCGAATCTTCGAAACCCCCTTTATGTTGAATTCAACATGTATTTTATTTCGTAGCTAGCAATTTGGAATGTATCCATGTAAGTGACAAATGTGTAAAGTGCTTCACATTAACAACATGGAGTGCACTAATTAATGTTTATATATGAATTGCAAAAGCATCCATTGCCTGTATTTCAAACCGCTCTCACTCTATGGATCAATAATATGAAATAAACACATGCACATGCTAGAATTCAATAGAGTATGGGTGTCTGATAGACCGATTTTCGTCCATACGCAAATTTTGCAAAATTCATGATCTCATCCAAATATAATAATGCCATCTATATTTTAATTTAATGCGTAGAACCACCTTTTACATGTAGATGCACTATGCCTCACCCCGTTCTCACAAACACGTCATATATCTCTCTATCTAACGCATAAGTGCACATACTTTATATGCATCGGCATTTCTCTTTCACACATGCTCACAATCTCTCTCAGGGTGTCGGGGTGTCTCACGCACATGCTCTTTCACACATGCACGGGCGTCGTTGCTGCCGTCCACGCCGCCGCCTTGTACCGCGTATCCCGTTTCTGTGTCCGAGACTTCCATGCCGGCGGCCGCGCCATGCAAGCAGCGACAGAAGCCGGGTGCGCGGAGAGCGATGAGTCGGTGGCCAGCGCCTCCGCGTCCGCCACCATTATCGAGGAGAAGTAGAACACGGGAGGCCGCCGCCGCTTGGGTCCCATGAAGGCCACCGCGGAGGCAACACCGGCGTACACAACAGGTGTCTTGCCGGATCCTTTTGTTGCGAGGACCTTCGTCGACCCCGCATGGGCTCCACGGAAGAGGGGAATGTTAGGATGGACTTGAGCTGGTGCCGGCCATGGCGAAGTAGTGGCCGGTGATGAACTCGAACCGGTGCCGGCCACCATCATCTTCGGCACCAGCCAATGATATCAGTTGGGCAATGGGGGAAGCAAGCCGTCCTTTGCGCTGAAGCATATACCTCCGGGGCTCCCAGCAGTCCGGTGATCATGCTGCCCGACATGAGGAACACAAATCGATCAGCGGGCGACCATTTAGGCCAGGTATTATATACCTGTGCTGTCCAGAACTAGCACCGTGTAGTTCATTTGAATATAATGAAATCCGTCATGTTTGTGTGAAAACCCGATATTTTATATGATTTCTGTCGTTGTTTATATGAAATATCAGTTTGTCTATGTGTTTGCGTGAATTTCGTCCGGTTGGTTGAGTTGCTGTCATAATGTGTGCGGCTACGATTGAATGGCGTAATTTGCAGGTCGTTGGTCGGACTGCGGGCTGCTCGGGCGGCGTTGTGGGACAAAAAACACAGCTCGTGCGAGCTCGTCTCCAACGTGCGCGCTGGAGGATGCATGACAGCATGAGCACCCGAGCCATTCCTCGTTCATCGGTGGCAAAGGCACCGATGGACAAAAGGGTCGCCAATATTTTGGCTATCCCGGGCAAAATCCAAACAACCCCTCCCAACAGATTCAAATCCCTTGTTCGTCGTGGAATTTTGCCATGTGTTATTTTCATGGACTAGCAAGATGCCCGTGCATTGCACGGAACACCAAGATGCATTTTTTTACAAACTCCCGCATGCATTCAAGGGATAATTAATGTCCTGCTTTGCTAGTACTACGAGGCAAACACCATTAATATTGCATCGATTAGTGTTAGTGGCCTTGTATATCTGCAAATTGTAATTTTGATAGCGGCCCATTGTATATAAAAATGGAGGGAGAAATATGAGAGATAAGGTGAGGAGGAGTGGGGCGTGGTGCCGTGGTGGTGACTGGTGGTCGGACTGGGCGGAGGCATGGGGATGGACGGCGCATTATGTCTAGGTTTGTATCTCTCTCACATACACCCACGTAGGTGGGGGACATGCACGAAGAGGTGCACGCACGGCGCACGTACTCCCATCTCTTTCCCAACCACACCCGCGCGGGTACACGGTGGAGCTCATTTCTGTATGACAAAGGCAACCCACGTGGTAATTTGGCACGTGTACTGGTTGTCCACTTGGTGGAGGGAGGATCGTCTACCACGGGTGAACAAATAAATTGCGACTTGACGCGTTATGTTAAATTAAAAAAAGAGGCAAACCATGTGAGGCCTACCTTAGAGGCAGGGCTCTATACACTGGAGTACTTTTGATGTGTCCCGTCAACTCGCAGAACAAGGAGAAACTTGCTTAGTACACCATCTCCCCCGCCCACGGGCGCGGTGGCTCGCAGGATGAGGTGAAGCTTAGTACTACTGTACACCTTTACGCCCGCTCCCTCGCCCATGCGCGCGATGGCTCGCAGCACGAGGAGAAAATTTTACTACTCCCTCCGTTTATTCCTCGTCCCTACTACTCCCTCCAGTCCTCTTTTGTTTGCGTCTAAGGTGAAGCCAGGATACCAAGGAGTGATTGTTTCGTTTGAAATTGGACAGTTCTATCCCTGTTGTGCTACCAAGAGAGGCTGGGGTTAGTTTTTCTAGGCATGCATGCCATTGGTTGAGCCTGCCCCACACCAGAATTCTTGCGTTGCATGCATCTCTCTGTCTTTCAAGTCTGCATGTGTCTCACTCTTCCATGCCTGTATGTGTGTCACTCTATCTGCATGCGCACGCCTTGGGAAGGGGCGATTGGTATGGGAGAGAGAGAGTTGGGAGTTACTGCGGCTGCACATGCAGTCAAAGCGGAACAGATGGGAGGGGTACCAGTGGAAAGAGCGGGGTAAAGAAGTTAAGGCGCAGAGCTTTGAGGGAAAAACTGATTCTTTTTAGGCGCAAACCAAAAAGGAATGGAGGGAGTACGTACATACTTTGGTTAGTACTCCCTCCATTTACTTATACAAGGCCACTATAAAAAAAATACATTTTGCATCTATACAAGACCACAAATAGTAATCGAGCCTTTCCAGTTTATGACTCAATTTCAAAATCTCTCCAACCAAGGTAGACGGTGAGTGGTCGAATTAATTTTGTAGTATGCACAGTACGCTTATTTTTCTCAAGAAGTTATGTTTACTGAGGCATTAATTAGAACGAATGCATGAATGACCACTAAATTTCCATGAACTTGTAAATGCATTGGTTAGTTTCCGCTTGACACTGCTTGCGTCGGGTGATCTAACGCACCTCGAAATCCAACATGTAATGGTACTACTACTAGTATAGTAGAATTGAGACTTATTAAACGGAAAAACGATTGTTTTTTAGATGAGCCCTATAAACCCTAGTGGGTACGTACTCCGTAAAAACAGATTTTTCCAAAACTAAGTCGCTCCCTTTCATCAATTCTGTAGTATACTCCTGCGCTGACGCTCCCTTTCATGAATTCTGTACTTTCTGTCACCGACATGTGGGACATATAGCAACCGGGTCGACGTGTCAAGCACCAAATAACAGTGCAGAACAATAGGGGGACGCACCCCACTCGTACCGGCCCAGTAGTAGTAATGAGCAATGAGACGTCAAATCACAATGCCGCACCTTCCCAGACGAACGAAGCAACCATTATTTCACACTTCGGTTCGACATCATCTCAAACCACGTACTAGTATTGCTTCTGCCTCAAGAGGGACACGCACATCGCCTTGGTACATCATGATACGTGGGACCGCATGACAGGCCATGCTCCCCCGCCGATCGCTCGGTAAAATCACCTCATTTTTACTATACTTCCTTCGGATTGGTTTACTACATGGCATGCACGTCGTTCTATGTTGAGAATTTAACTGGCTATATATATATATATATATATATATATATATGTGATGAACAGTATGCTAGCCTTTTAAAAAATGTATACTTTTGTACAGTAGTAGTACCTCCGGCCTGGTTTATTAGTCCCCTATGTAGTTTGTGCTAAATTTTGACCAAAGATTTAAATGAAAAAATGTTAGTGTATGTTAACAAAAATTATAACGCTGGGTTCATATTTGAACATAGTTTTCAAATATATAATTTTTTGTGACATGCATGAACATTTTATTAGTTAAATTTATGGTCAAAATTTGGCACAGATTACAATGAGGACCAATAAACCAGGACGGAGGTAGTACTCCACTATCGATGGATTGCGCCATGGAGCAAAAATTGAAATATAAAAAAAAGTGGTACATATAGAGAGCGCTCGTCGCCAAATTATGCATATAGTACTATTAAAAAAGCTAGTACGTGCTTAACTGGGGTGCTAAATTCTATTAAAAAAACTAATACTAGTATGTACATACTGAAGAGTTAAAGTAACAAGAAGAAACATAACGTAGTTCTGCTGGGGGCTCATCACAACACACCCCTGAAATTAAACTAAGCACACCAGAAATTAAACTATGCAACTAATCCGGTAGACACTGCATTAAAAGTTTAGAACCACCATGAGCAACGACACTGCCACCTTACTCGGAATCTTCGTCCACGTCCTCGAGTTCGTCCTTGTCCCTCTTCCTCTTGGCCGATACTTCTTTGCTTGAACCGCCAACTTGGCTGTTGCTCTTCATCGAACCCTTATAGATATTGAAACAAAGGTAGCCATCCATTGCAGCGTACTGGATGTGGTCTATATCTAGTACATTCCGCTGCCATGCATGACGATGAAACGTGTATGGAGGTTTCTCCAGTTTACCGTACGAAGGATGAACCATGGCTCCTGCCAGGGTCAAGATTGAAGGCTGATGAGAGGGCACCAGCCGATTCTTCTGGAGGTCGAAGGGGTTGCCTACAACGAGGCCTATCCGATGCAAGACTTCTTTGTCGTTCTTAAAGTCTACAGTAACGAATTTGACTGTTTTGTCCTCGAGGAAGTTCTTAATATCCTGGCACTCAACGTCGGTATGGCATATGTGGTAGACCAAGCAAACGTTGTGTACGCAAACCTGGATCACGGCGGGCTTCTTCCTCTCTTCGTCCTTTAGATCCTTCTCTCGTCCCACGACTATGGTGTACTCAACATCTAGCCCAGCGACCCACTCATCATGTGAGTTTTCGAACATGTGTCTGAAGCGAGAAAGGCATCCTTTCACCGTCGCGGAAGTACGGGTGTAGATGATGTCGAACTCATTGCCGGTGATGGTTCTAACCTTGTACTCACCGCTGATCGGGGAGATTTGGGACGCCATGGATTTGGGAGGAGGGTTAGGATTAGTGGAACTGCCGTAATATACTAATGTGAATGGACGGGACGACTAGGAGCGAACCGCCGTAGTATTGAAGGACGTGCGGGGACGAGTAGGAGCGAACTGCCAGCGTGCGAACGACAGGGTAGTGGCTTTCCATTCTCCCATGATACGGGCTTCCGAGAGCCATTGGATCTGAGATCGAACGGTTGCATGGTGTGACTCTAGACCTATGGGTGAATATCCTATCCTGGAGGGTTATTCTTAAAATTTTTAGCAACTTAGCATGCGACCGTTTGATCTCAGATCCAAGGGCTGCTAGCAGCCCGTATCATGGTCGTGCCTACCACGACCGTCGCGTCGCTCGTGCGGTCGCGCCCTTGGAGATTTAACACGGTGCGTTAGGCTATCTGATGTTGGCATGTCATACATAGTTATCACTTAGTCACTCATACTACAATAAGGTTGGCTATAAGTGTTTTTTTACTCCTCTCTATCTCTTTCTTGGTACTCCCTCCGTCCCATAATATAAGAACGTTTTTGACACTAGTGTAGTGTCAAAAACGTTCGTATATAATGGGACACAGGGAGTACTAGTATTTATTGCATTTGCCAAGGAGTGACCTCTTCCAATGAAATGGTGTTGCTAAGTTTGCTTCATTTAATTAGCTAAAGACTCAAAATTGTCTTTTCACCTAGGTACACGCGCTTAGCACCGTTTCTTCCTTGAGTCACCAAACTAGACTCTACTTGATTAACTTGCCACATCAGACTTTATGCCTATGTGGCAAGCTTAAGCACCTGTAGGAGCAAATAAATACAATAGTGCGCTTTACATGGCATTTTTGCATATGTGGAGGAAAGAGAGGCAAGGAAAAAGTGGAGAAGTGGGCTCTCATGCAAGAGCCAGCCTCTACTACTACATGGTGGAGCATTGGGAGAGGCACCTGTATGGAGGTGGTCAGGAATCGGGAGACTCACGCCGGTCGTAGCGCCACAGTTAAAATGATAAATGGCAAGTCAAATCACGGGGCCCCACCTGTCCAACAGTAACTCGCTGTCAAATCACACAGCCCTACGTTTGCAGCAGCCTACTCCCTTGTCTTCTCGCGTCTCTGTCGAACCGACTAGGCGGAACTGCCCCGCCTACCACGCAGGAAAAGCCCCGCCCTCAACTTTTAAATACAACTACTCCCTCCGTCTAGGTGAGTAAGTCATCTTACGAAAACCAAATAATCCCAAAATACTAAGGCGCGGTGCATTAACTTCTACCTCGTTTCTTGTTTCTTCACATATCAACCAATAAGAATGCAATGATATACTTTTTGTGACATAGTAACTCATATTTAGTTAGTCAAATGGATGACCTAGAACTACGTGCATGCTCTATAAATCGAGACACCTACAAGTAAAAATCCGAGACGGAGAGGGTAGTTCAGCACGTATCTTTTTAGATCAATATAGTCGGGATTCACCAAGGAGCAAAACCAAGTGGTAGGCTGCTCCTGTCGTGTTGGCGTAGCAACTTAAGCAGGGTCAATCCGTACACGAAATGGCGACACATTTAACAGGACCCCTTTGGCAGACATGTGGCTCATCCACCATCTTGTTCCACGTGCGATGCACCAAATTACAGTTCGGAGCAGCGGTTGGAAGTGGAGGCACCCCGGTCGTAGCGCCGCAGTAGTAGAAAATGAGCGATGAGGGGTCAAATCACAAAGCCCCACCTTTCCCGCATTAAGCTGGACGGACGTAGCAACCATCATTTCACTCTAGCACGCAAGAGCATAAAGAAAAGAGAAAACAATGATGCGTGCGACAGCTACCTAGGGCACCCTAGGGTAGGGGTCTCCACTACAGATCCTTTTTTTGAAAGCGCCTCCACTACAAATCGGCTTCTCCCTCGTCCTCTTGAAGAAAACCGATGATGAGTGCGGCGGTAGGGTTTGTAGGAGTACTACGGCGTGCGGGGCCACGTCGTAGTAAACGGGTTCAAATCGACGCCTTAAATATGTGTGGGCCGCTTGGTTTTACGGGAACGAGGCAGCATTTTGGGTTCGGGGACCAGTGGAGATATAGCACGTACAAAAAATTGTGGACGTAGGTTCGACCGAAAGGCAATGATGCATGGGCCCTGCATTTTGATATACCCGGGGCCACGTGAAATTTACTACTCTACTCAAAACTAGTAAGGTACACATGTATTGGACGCATGAGATTTCGAAACCAAATTATGAATAAATACACACTATAGCATGTAAAGCTTTGAGTCATATATGCATGATGTAGATGTTCGTTTAGTTCTTATAGTTCATCTCTTTTAAAATCAATTAGTTTTATAAAAATGTTAAGATTCATGGGGTTGTGCAATGTAAATTATAAAGTAAAAAACAAATAATGGCAATTCATTTAGAAAAAAACTAGCAGGGTCACTCGCGCATTTGCACGGCTAGATTTTTCATCGAATCGTATATTTGTTTCTTTTATCTTCCATAGTGGTTTTGAAATCTTTATATGGAATATTGGTTTTGTAATGATGTTTGTGACATTCAATGGTATATATCTAATCGTAAAAGAACTGTGTTCGTGTCAGGAATAAAAAAAGAACTTCTCACCTACATACAACATGAAACAACTTATATAGAATAGCTTATCATTTAGTTATTTCCTTGTCGAAAACTGATATTTTCATGTGAAATTACAATATTAGGATGTGATTAATTTTTGAAAAAATATAAAAAAATTCCTACAATGCAGACTCAACAAATATGCTTTGGATATTGTTTTAAATATCCTGTCAAGCTACATTCGGTATTACATCAGATTGTAATTTAACTTTTCAAATCCAATTTTCCTTTTTCTGCCTAAATAATTTTTTCTTCTGTTTTTGCATAGTACACACTTTGTATAGTCTTATGTATATGTACTATACTTAGATATCCACTTTTTCTCGCCCAAAGACGTGGCTATCTCTACTGGCGACCACTAATTCCTGCAAATCCATCCGCAAGTATTTGTTTAGCTGCTATCATTATCTTCCTCTACTCTTAGACCCCACACGGTTGCATATATAAGAACCATGCACGTTACTTTTTCCAGGATATTTATCATAGAAATATGTTCAATACTTCTCCATATTTCCAGCTTACATTAGATATGCCCACATGGATAATTCATATGATTGTTCCTCCTGTTCAGTATTTGATTTTCTTGTGTAAACCTCACTTTAATATCCCTATTACTATAATATCTCGGTTTTCCATTGCAGTTTAGGTTAAGGTTATGTTTGGCATTACAGTAGATTATTCAATTAAATTTGTGCGACAAAAAACGCTGTAGTCGAAATGTGTGTCTTGAGAAAACATTATTAAATTTAGACATTTATTCATGGAATATATTAGTTTTCTGTAAGGACCTTGGTAATGACACTGACATCTACAACATAACATACAAAATTGTAACTTCATACTAATTTTCAGATTTTCCTTGGGGTTTCTTCTTACAATCCTCACTCAGTGCGTATTTACTTTTTACTATATATGACTTTCCGGGGAACTTCCGAATGGACAGTGATGGCTCGTAATTAACCATGTGTCATCACCCATCACATACTTCATCATTGATCGTGTTTCAATTGTGTTCTCTGCTTTCACGAATCCACCTCTTGATCTATTCTTGCGACTATCTAAATCATTGTACCCATCTCTATATATTCAATTTTATTGTTAAAATATTTTATTACACATTACTCTTGTCATAGCTCTTTTTTTATCACTTCTGTATCATTCTTCTCGACTGAAAATATATATGAATGATAATTTAGACATTGTCTCGGTCTCTAGCATGCATCTTTGACTATGTTTTTATACACATATGCTGGTAGAAAATTGCAAACTTCTATACTATGAATAAATTTGATGCTAAGTTGCGATGAAGATCAACATTTTATAAGATACATTAATCTATCTAGCACCAGTGTCATGCAGTCAATTACTTTTATCTTCAGCATTTTTTGTGACATACCTTCTTCTATTTAGAATCTTTGTTGGCATCAGTTTTTCCCCGGAAAAAATGCAATCAATCTCTTTTACTTTTAGCATATGTACTTAACAGCTGAGGTGCCAGTGATAAAGTAAAATTATTTTTATTTACTATTTGGTGGATCCTCTGTTTTTATAGCTATGAATATCGCTGCCTCCATATAGCGTTTTGCTGATATATCTGGATGTGTGATGCATGGCTCCTAGTCCGAATGTCAGTTCTTTTTTTAACCGGACATTCCTTTTTGACAATACGTGACTGAATCGTATTCCAGTTGAACTTTCTTTTCATGTACGTGATGTGATGGAGTACATCCGCTAGGCTTGCCGATGGAAGGTGGCGTATGGAGTATGAACTCCTTTTTTAAAAGCTGACTATGTGATTTGCCTATGAGTTGGCCTTGCCGTTCGCCGTGTGGACTCTGTATGTCTTTACGCCGCCAGCAACTTGGGGTCAACAAATCACTGCCGTTCATTTATCTTAACCTTGTAATTTTTAATCTCCTCCGTTCGTTTTCTATCATTTTAATAATATATTAGTTTTCTGTAAGGACCTTGGTAATGACACTGACATCTACAATATAACATACAAAATTGTAACTTCATACTAATTTTCAGATTTTCCTTGGGATTTCTTCTTACAATCCTCACTCAGTGCGTATTTATTTTTTACTATATATGACTTTCCGGGGAACTTCCGAATGGACAGTGATGGCTCGTAATTAACCATGTGTCATCACCCATCACATACTTCATCATTGATCGTGTTTCAATTGTGTTCTCTGCTTTCACGAATCCATCTCTTGATCTATTCTTGCGACTATCTAAATCATTGTACCCATCTCTATATATTCAATTTTATTGTTAAAATATTTTATTACACATTACTCTTGTCATAGCTCTTTTTTTATCACTTCTGTATCATTCTTCTCGACTGAAAATATATATGAATGATAATTTAGACATTGTCTCGGTCTCTAGCATGCATCTTTGACTATGTTTTTATACACATATGCTGGTAGAAAATTGCAAACTTCTATACTATGAATAAATTTGATGCTAAGTTGCGATGAAGATCAACATTTTATAAGATACATTAATCTATCTAGCACCAGTGTCATGCAGTCAATTACTTTTATCTTCAGCATTTTTTGTGACATACCTTCTTCTATTTAGAATCTTTGTTGGCATCAGTTTTTCCCCGGAAAAAATGCAATCAGTCTCTTTTACTTTTAGCATATGTACTTAACAGCTGAGGTGCCAGTGATAAAGTAAAATTATTTTTATTTACTATTTGGTGGATCCTCTGTTTTTATAGGTATGAATATCGCTGCCTCCATATAGCGTTTTGCTGATATATCTGGATGTGTGATGCATGGCTCCTAGTCCGAATGTCAGTTCTTTTTTTAACCGTACATTCCTTTTTGACAATACGTGACTGAATCGTATTCCAGTTGAACTTTCTTTTCATGTACGTGATGTGATGGAGTACATCCGCTAGGCTTGCCGATGGAAGGTGGCGTATGGAGTATGAACTCCTTTTTTAAAAGCTGACTATGTGATTTGCTTATGAGTTGGCCTTGCCGTTCGCCGTGTGGACTCTGTATGTCTTTACGCCGCCAGCAACTTGGGGTCAACAAATCACTGCCGTTCATTTATCTTAACCTTGTAATTTTTAATCTCCTCCGTTCATTTTCTATCGTTTTAATAATATAATAGATAATCAATTATGATATAGAAGATTCTAGAACAAAGGAGAAGTGCTTGTGTTTTGAGGTTTGTGCATTATGCTTAAGTTCAACTATGGAGTCTTCTAAATTGTACATGTGGCATATCTGGTGGAATGTTGATGATATCCCACGGCCAGTAGTGCTCGGATTTGCCCATCTCTGCACTGTCGGGTTAGCTTCATCCAGCGACCATCTTTAAAAGTTATTGCCACACTATATAGTTCTTGTGCCATAGTTGCATGTTTTGGAAAAAAGCTACTAGTGGGTTGTACTATCTATTTAGAAATAGAAGATGTATACATGGAAGTTGTAGAGAAAGAGATGACATGGAGGATCTCAATTCCTATGAGTAGGGATTAAAAAAGAGATGTCATTTGGTTCACGTTATAGGAACTTTTCTATTGAATCTAGAGATGATATGTATCTCAATTCCTATGAGGAGGGATTAGTAAAAAGATGTAATTTGGTTCGTATCATAGGAACTTTTCTATTGAATATATGCTAATGTTTATTTTCCTTTGAAATTAAGGGAGTATAGGAATCCATTCATATGAACCAAGTGGCTCTAAAGCTATAGAAATGATATCATGTTTATTTCCTTTGAAATGTAGAGTACATGAATCTATTACTATGAACCAATTGGCTCTAAAGGAAAAAAATCCTATAAAAATCATATCATATAGAGTTCCTATGATATTCCTCGACACTAAAGGATGGTTGAAATTGTTGTGGGTGATACGATGGTCTTTCTTTGTAGACTCCTCACCCATCTTTATAGTTACCTCTCGAAGATGAATGAAATGATATACATAGGGTATTCTACATGTGCAATTTGGTACACGAAAACTCGGAAGTTTGCGAGGTTCTAATTTTCAATAAAGCTATATGCACTGTATTTCGGAACGGAGGGAGCATACGGCAGTTGCTAACACTCACGTGGAAGATTTGTGTGTAGGAGAAGTGGCTGTTCTGTTAAATGACATGGCAAAACTGACATTGTCGGATGCCGATCTAACGGTTCTTACGGCGTTCGTCAGGAAAAGGCTTGTGGTGAACGTTTGTCGGATAATGATTTACAGACACATGCATTGCATTGATACGTGCCCCCTCTCTCTCACGCACACGCATCATCACGAGTCACAACTCTCCCGAGTCCTCTCACAGACTCGCACGTGGCACCCATCGTCTATCTACAGGTAGACGTCATGCACATATGTGCTCTTCACACCCTACCCTCAGAACTTATAAAAAACAAAAGACGGCGCACACATTTTATTTTAGCTCACACGTCACGCTCTTATATTATTACTCTTGCGGCGAACGTTCTTTGGGCATAGTATATATTGTACTCTCACGAAGAGAAGCGGTGCACGAACACACTAGTTCTCTCACACCCACTCGCGGGTACACGTAGAAGTGCATTTTTTTGAAGCCGGTACAACAAAATCACTCCACTATATATAAAAGCAGGAGCCTTAGCGCTTGCTTTACTAGGGTTCCTCTCGTTCACTCTCTCATGCTCTCCAGATCTAAGCAAGACATAGGTGGCCACACTCTCTCTCTCAGCTCACGGCTGGTCACAAATCCGGCCGGACAACCTCGACTGGGGCAGGGGGTGTAGGTGCATCGTTCACGCTGTCGTCGGCGGCGAGGGAGGAGACCAACGGCTGCCCGCGCGTCCCGATCGGCGGCCGTGCCATTCTCTCCGAGAGAGCGCCGGCTCGGGAGGGCCTCCGACCCCTTCTTCCTCCCTGCGGTATTGTGGCCAAGATGCGGCCTCCCGACGCCGTCTTTGCCACATGCCGACGACCCTCAGGTATATATTCCTTCGAAACCTGCCTTGCTCTACTGCCCCAGCTCTTCCCCCTTCGCGTGGATCCTTTTCTACTTCTGTCCATTGTTCCAAAGCCACCTAGACTTCTAGTATTATTAGAAGTAAAGTTAGTTCATACAGTCAAGTCAAAGCGTTGGTTCAAACAGGGAAGAAAGTGGGAAAGCTGTAGCATGAATCTAGGACTTGGTTCTAAGAGGAAACGGGGGAAAGTAGTAATATTTGTCACTGTTTAAATAACCGTATTTCGTATTTGCGCAAACAGGGATGTCTGTCTCCATATCGTTTCGGGATGTCTTTCTTCGTATCGTTTCTATCTGCGCAATCAAAAGCACATACCTCAGTTTTAGTACAACTGCGCAAAATGAGATGGCTATCCCTCGTTGTCGTCGTCTAACCTCCAGTCTTCAAGGTATTCCTACATTGGTAGTAACTAAGGTAGAATGACCAACGCAATCTAAAAGAAGCTGATTCGTATGTTTTACTTCCTGATTGTAGTGCAGGGATGAGCAAAAACAACTGCATCCTAGCCCGGAATGCACTTTCTGCCAGTTCTTCCACGGAGCGTGGACTAGTTGGCACGGCTGCACGGCAGTTTTTTGGACAGGTGCGCGGACAAGAGGCATTGTGGTTTGCTTATTTCTGCAAATAACGGTGCTTAAATTTAGTGAAATGCACAAGCATTTCAACTGGTCAGTACACTACATGATTCAGTTCAGCATTCCAGCTGAGACCACAATTGTATTTGGTTATTCTGGAATGAGAGAACCTAACCCTGGATGGTGGCAACAAGAAAAAACCAGAGTGAACTCCAGGAAATTTAAGCCTGCCGGGAGGCCCTTTGCTCAGAGAAGCCTTGCTTGTTTTTTCCTGATTTGTAAACCTTCTCACAACTTTGTCTTTTGCTGTGAACTAGTATATGTTTGTTATGTTCTATGAATCATTGAGATGTATAAAACTGCTTAACTTGTGCTTTTCAAGATTTTTATGAAGACGAGTTTAATGTGAGTGTTCCACATGAGCGTTGGACTAGCGTTGAACGTTTGGGATTTATTACATTGTGGCCTCAATTAACTGCATGAACCATTGTAACAAGATACATAGTTGCTTATATGTTAGACAACAGATTGTTGATTGTTAGCTGGTCGATAGCCTAGTGTTGAAGCGAGCTGGGCCAATGTGCCGTGTTTTGCACAACTGCTTACAAGTGGGGTAGCACCAATAGTGTTCACAAGTACTCCCTCTGTCCCATAATATAAGATTGTTTTTGGCACTATACTAGTGTCAAAAACGTTCTTATATTATGGGACGGAGGGAGTACTTATGTATACGTCGGCGCACGATTCTCGAATGAGTGCTCTATTTCATCAAAACACACACTGCTCGTATGATAAACCGTGATAACTTATGTCTTACCATGCCATATTCATGAAAAAACTAGTGAGGACGCATCTGTTTCGGCAACAATTACAATGGTTCTCACATGATTCACGGGCACACAAAAGTAGCAGCAGTTCCCATAGACGGATTCAAACAGAGTACTAGCCCCAGAGGGGTCGATAACAGGCAAGGTTCGGATAATTAGACACAATCCAAACTACTATTAAACACTAGCTGGGGCAACTATTTCATGCCTCGATCTAATTTGGGCTGGACACAAGACGGACCTTGCCATGAACATCATCGAGGACGTCCCACAGCAGCTCAATCCTGTGAACCTTCATGAAGACAACCTTGTGGCCTTGCCACTGATAAACTTGTTTGTGGAGGCATGCCACGTCATCTTCCTGCGTAAGCTTGACAAGAACAGTATGCCTCACAAACGAAGGAGTAGCTTTGAACTTCTTGTGCTTCAGTACACCCTAGACAACACGCCTGACAACAGTGAGGCTGGAATACACCTCTTCATTGGTATAACTGCAAATGGCTTCCATGATCCAACAGCCTAAGAACACTGTTTTCCCAGTGTGTATATTCAGGTCGTCCGCCTCATAGCGAGTGACATGCACAACCACACAATCCTTGTCTGCATCAGGGCTCTAATTGAAATAGAAACAAATTCTGAATTACTTTTCAGTATAAGAAACACAAGTTATTTAAACCACTATGTATAGCACGGCATCGAAGCTAATAAAATTTTGCATTATTAATCACCACATACTTCCTTTTCTAAAAAAAATCACCACATACTTAGATGAAAAAGCACAATCGAGATCGGCAAAGAAGGAAATCACCTTGGGCATCTCAGCAGGGGGGGGACACATCCTCGAAGGGGGAAAACTGCTCCTGCAGTGCCACGGGGGCTGTAACCTCAAACGGGGCGTTGACCATCTCAGTAGTGGCCGTGAGCGTATCTGGGGTCGGCTCGGTGGTTGCCTCCATCTTCTTGGAGCTCCCTATCTTGTGGGGATCAGCCTCCCGCGTCTGCTCCAATATCGGTAGATCTTTGCCTGGTTCTCCTTGGTCCATCATGAAACTGATGAATACTAGGTGACCACTGAAAGGAAAACACAATCGCAATGACAATGAAACAAAAAAGAGAGTGATGATCGGTTACTGCTTTGCAAAAGTTCTTTTTTTTCTCTGAACGAAAATATACCAACATCACGAATCCGCTTACCTTCCCTTCGTTGGGAGAGAAGAAGAGTGGTAGATGCGAGTGTTGCCTTTCTTGAAGACGGTGAGGGAGAAGGGGATTCAGCGAAGAGTGAAATGATGGTTGCTTCGTCCGTCAAACTTAGACTGCGGGGAGGTGGGGTTTTGTGATACGACGGCTCGTTACTGCCGCGCTACGACCAGGTTGACTCTCCGCCTGCATACTGCCTTCTAATTTGGTGGATGGCATTTGGGCTCGCGCGCTGCATGGCCCACATGTCGGTGAACAAAAGTATACCGACATTTAGTAGAGGGAGACGTTTCAATGACCTAGGAGGAGCCAGAAGCGGTAGAGTGTCTCCACTGTACTAGTAGTAATTGTTTTTCTGGGTAGCTGTAGAGTGTCTCCACTGCACTAGTAGTAATTGTTTCTCCGGGCCCAAGACAAAACAGCCAATCCACACTAGTAAATAGTAAAATCAATTCAAAAGGCACTACCCACACCCAGCACACCGCCCCCCCAAAAAAACCTGGGTGCTCTTCTTCCTCCTCGCTCCCACCCACCTCACGTCAGCTCGTTCCACTTGTACACCCAAATTCCTCATCTCACTCCTACAAAAAACTCCAGCTCCCTTTCTTCCTCACTCCTACAGAAAACCCCCAGCTCCCCTTCTTCTTAGCTCGCACTACAACTAGGTTCGTCATTCGTTACTCTGCTCCAATCCGTGAGCGCGACGCGACGCCCTCGAGGAAAATGGAGTCGGCTGACCCCAGCGCCAAGAAGATGAGGCTCCCGCCAGCGGCGACGCCTATTGTAGATCTCGCACCCGGCTGCGCGGGGAGAAGCGGTGACTGTTGGAGAACATTGCAGAAAATTGAAATTTTTCCTACGGTTTCACCAAGATCCATCTATGAGTTCATCTAAGCAATGAGTCAAGGGAGTGAGTTTGCATCTACATACCACTTGTAGATCGCGTACGGAAGCGTTCGAGGGAGCGGTGATGATGGAGTCGTACTCGACGTGATTCAGATCACCGATGACCAAGTGCTGAACGGACAGCACCTCCGCGTTCAACACACGTACGGTACGGGCGACGTCTCCTCCGTCTTGATCCAGCAAGGAGGAAGGAGAGGTTGAGGAAGACAGCTCCACCGGCAGCACAACGGCGTGGTGTTGGTGGAGAAGCAACACTCCAACAGGGCTTCGCCAAGCTCGTGACGGAGAAGGAGAGGTGTTGGGGAGGGGAGGGGCTGCGCCTTGGCTTGTGTATGCAGCCCTCCCCTCACCCCTCTATTTATAGGGGAAGGGGCAAGGGGGGCCGGCCCCTCTAGATGGGATCTAGAGGGGGGGCGGCGGCCAGGGAGGGGGGACTTGCCCCCCAAGCAAAGGGGGCGCCCCCTCTAGGGTTCCCCCCAACCCTAGGCGCATGGGCCCAAGGGGGGGGGGGGGCGCCCAGCCCTCTAGGGGTTGGCTCCTGCCCCACGCAGCCCATGTGCCCCCCCGGGAGGGGTGGCCCCTCCCGGTGGACCCCCGGAACCCTTCCGGTGGCCCCGGTACAATACCGATATGCCCCCGAAACTTTCCGGTGTCCGTTTGACAACTTCCCATATATAAATCTTTACCTCCGGACCCTTCCGGAACTCCTCGTGATGTCCGGGATCTCATCCGGGACTCCGAACAACATTCGGTATTCACATACAAGTCTTCCTAATAACCCTAGCGTCACCGAACCTTAAGTGTGTAGACCCTACGGGTTCGGGAGACATGCAGACATGACCGAGACGGCTCTTAGGTCAATAACCAACAGCGGGATCTGGATACCCATGTTGGCTCCCACATGCTCCTCGATGATGTCATCGGATGAACCACGATGTCGAGGATTCAAGCAACCCCGTATACTATTCTCTTTGTCAATCGGTATGTTACATGCCCGAGACTCGATCGTCGGTATCCCAATACCTCGTTCAGTCTCGTTATCGGCAAGTCACTTTACTCATATCGTAATGCATGATCCCGTGACCAAGCACTTGGTCACTTTGAGCTCATTGTGATGATGCATTACCGAGTGGGCCCAGAGATACCTCTCCATCATACGGAGTGACAAATCCCAGTCTCGATCCGTGTCAACCCAACAGACACTTTCGGAGATACCTGTAGTGTACCTTTATAGTCACCCAGTTATGTTGTGACGTTTGGTACACCCAAAGCACTCCTACGGTATCCGGGAGTTACACGATCTCATGGTCTAAGGAAGAGATACTTGACATTGAAAAAACTCTAGCAAAACGAACTACACGATCTTGTGCTATGCTTAGGATTGGGTCTTGTCCATCACATCATTCTCCTAATGATGTGATCCCGTTGTCAATGACATCCAATGTCCATAGTCAGGAAACCATGACTATCTGTTGACCAACGAGCTAGTCAACTAGAGGCTCACCAGGGACGTATTGTGGTCTATGTATTCACACATGTATTATGATTTCCGGATAATACAATTATAGCATGAATAAAAGACAATTATCATGAACAAGGAAATATAATAATAATGCTTTTATTATTGCCTCTAGGGCATATTTCCAATAGTCTCCCACTTGCACTAGAGTCAATAATCTAGTTACATTGTGATGAATCGAACACCCATAGAGTTCTGGTGTTGATCATGTTTTGCTCGCGAGAGAGGTTTAGTCAACGGATCTGCGACATTCAGATCCGTATGTACTTTGCAAATATCTATGTCTCCATGTTGAACATTTTCACTGATGGAGTTGAAACGACGCTTGATGTGCCTGGTCTTCTTGTGAAACCTGGGCTCCTTGGCAAGGGCAATAGCTCCAGTGTTGTCACAGAAGAGTTTGATCGGCCCCGATGCATTGGGTATGACTCCTAGGTCTGTGATGAACTCCTTCACCCAAATAGCTTCATGCGCTGCCTCCGAGGCTGCCATGTACTCCGCTTCACATGTAGATCCCGCCACGATGCTCTGCTTGCAGCTCCACCAGCTTACTGCTCCACCATTCAACATATACACGTATCCGGTTTGTGACTTAGAGTCATCCAGATCTGTGTCGAAGCTAGCGTCGACGTAACCCTTTACGACGAGCTCTTCGTCACCTCCATAAACGAGAAACATGTCCTTTGTCCTTTTCAGGTACTTCAGGATATTCTTGACCGCTGTCCAGTGTTCCTTGCCAGGATTACTTTGGTATCTTCCTACCAAACTTACGGCAAGGTTTACATCAGGTCTGGTACACAGCATGGCATACATAATAGATCCTATGGCTGAAGCATAGGGGATGACACTCATCTCTTCTTTATCTTTTGCCGTGGTCGGGCATTGAGCCGAGCTCAATCTCACACCTTGCAATATAGGCAAGAACCCCTTCTTAGACTGATCCATTTTGAACTTCTTCAAAATCTTATCAAGGTATGTGCTTTGTGAAAGACCTATGAGGCGTCTCGATCTATCTCTATAGATCTTGATGCCTAATATATAAGCAGCTTCTCCAAGGTCCTTCATTGAAAAACACTTATTCAAGTAGGCCTTAATGCTGTCCAAGAATTCTATATTATTTCCCATCAAGAGTATGTCATCTACATATAATATGAGAAATGCTACAGAGCTCCCACTCACTTTCTTGTAAACGCAGGCTTCTCCGTAAGTCTGCATAAACCCAAACGCTTTGATCATCTCATCAAAGCGAATGTTCCAACTCCGAGATGCTTGCACCAGCCCATAAATGGATCGCTGGAGCTTGCATACTTTGTTAGCATTCTTAGGATCGACAAAACCCTCCGGCTGCATCATATATAGTTCTTCCTTAAGATGCCCGTTAAGGAATGCCGTTTTGACGTCCATCTGCCATATCTCATAATCATAGTATGCGGCAATTGCTAACATGATTCGGACGGACTTAAGCTTCGCTACAGGAGAGAAAGTCTCATCGTAGTCAATCCCTTGAACTTGCCGATAACCCTTAGCGACAAGTCGAGCTTTATAGATGGTGACATTACCATCCACGTCCGTCTTCTTCTTAAAGATCCATTTGTTTTCTATCGCTCGCCGATCATCGGGCAAGTCAGTCAAAGTCCATACTTTGTTTTCATACATGGATTCTATCTCGGATTTCATGGCTATAAGCCATTTGTTGGAATCTGGGCCCGCCATCGCTTCTTCATAGTTCGAAGGTTCACCGTTGTCTAACAACATGATTTCCAGGACAGGGTTGCCGTACCACTCTGGTGCGGAAAGTGTCCTTGTGGATCTACGAAGTTCAGTAGCAACTTGATCAGAAGTACCTTGATCATCATCATTAATTTCCTCTCTAGTTGGAGTAGGCATCACAGGAACATTTTCCTGAGCTGCACTACTATCCTGTTCAAGAGGTAGTACTTCATCGAGTTCTACTTTCCTCCCACTTACTTCTTCGAGAGAAACTCTTTTTCTAGAAAGGATCCGTTCTTGGCAACAAAGATCTTGCCCTCGGGTCTTAAGTAGAAGGTATACCCAATGGTTTCTTTAGGGTATCCTATGAAGACGCATTTTTCTGACTTGGGTTCGAGCTTTTCAGGTTGAAGTTTCTTGACATAAGCATCGCATCCCCAAACTTTTAGAAACGATAGCTTAGGTTTTTTCCCAAACCATAATTCATACGGTGTCGTCTCAACGGATTTAGACGGTGCCCTATTTAAAGTGAATGTAGCTGTCTCCAGAGCGTATCCCCAAAATGATAGCGGTAAATCGGTAAGAGACATCATAGATCGCACCATATCTAATAGAGTGCGATTACGACGTTCGGACACACCGTTACGCTGAGGTGTTCCAGGCGGCGTGAGTTGTGAAACGATTCCACATTTTCTTAAGTGTGTACCAAATTCGTGACTTAAATATTCTCCTCCACGATCCGATCGTAAGAATTTTATCTTTCGGTCACGTTGATTCTCTACTTCATTCTGAAATTCCTTGAACTTTTCAAAGGTCTCAGACTTGTGTTTCATCAAGTAGACATACCCATATCTACTCAAGTCATCAGTGAGAGTGAGAACATAACAATATCCTCCGCGAGCCTCAACGCTCATTGGACCGCACACATCGGTATGTATGATTTCCAACAAGTTGGTTGCTCGCTCCATTGTTCCGGAGAACGGGGTCTTGGTCATTTTGCCCATGAGGCATGGTTCGCATGTGTCAAATGATTCATAATCGAGAGACTCTAAAAGTCCATCAGCATGGAGCTTCTTCTTGCGCTTGACACCAATGTGACCAAGGCGGCAGTGCCACAAGTATGTGGGACTATCGTTATCAACTTTACATCTTTTGGTATTCACGCTATGAATATGTGTAACATTACGTTCGAGATTCATTAAGAATAAACCATTGACCATCGGGGCATGACCATAAAACATATCTCTCATATAAATGGAACAACCATTATTCTCGGATTTAAATGAGTAGCCATCTCGTATTAAACGAGATCCAGATACAATGTTCATGCTCAAACTTGGCACTAAATAACAATTATTGAGGTTTAAAACTAATCCCGTAGGTAAATGTAGAGGTAGCGTGCCGACGGCGATCACATCGACCTTGGAACCATTCCCGACGCGCATCGTCACCTCGTCCTTCGCCAGTATCCTCTTATTCCGCAGCTCCTGCTGTGAGTTACAAATGTGAGCAACGGCACCGGTATCAAATACCCAGGAGTTACTATGAGTACTGGTAAGGTACACATCAATTACATGTATATCAAATATACCTTTAGTGTTGCCGGCCTTCTTGTCTGCTAAGTATTTGGGGCAGTTCCGCTTCCAGTGACCCTTCCCTTTGCAATAAAAGCACTCAGTTTCAGGCTTGGGTCCATGCTTTAACTTCTTCCCGGCAACTGGCTTACCGGGCGCGGCACCATATTTTCCGTCCTTCTTGAAGTTCTTCTTACCCTTGCCCTTCTTGAACTTAGTGGTCTTATTGACCATCAACACTTGATGTTCTTTCTTGATTTCAACCTCTGCCGACTTCAGCATTGAAAATACTTCAGGAATGGTCTTCACCATCCCCTGCATATTGTAGTTCAGCACGAAGCTCTTGTAGCTTGGTGGGAGCGACTGAAGGATTCTGTCAATGACCGCCTCATCCGGGAGGTTAATGTCCAACTGGGACAGGCGGTTGTGCAACCCAGACATTTTGAGTATGTGCTCACTGACAGAACTATTTTCCTCCATCTTACAACTATAGAACTTGTCGGAGACTTCATATCTCTCGACCCGGGCATGAGCTTGGAAAACAAGTTTCAGCTCCTCGAACATCTCATATGCTCCGTGTTGCTCAAAACGCTTTTGGAGCCCCGGTTCTAAGCTGTAAAGCATGCCGCACTGAACGAGGGAGTAATCATCAGCACGAGACTGCCAAGCATTCATAATGTCTTGGTTCTCTGGGACGGGAGCGTCACCTAGCGGTCCTTCTAGGACATATTGTTTCCTAGCAGCTATGAGGATGATCCTCAGGTTCCGGACCCAGTCCGTATAGTTGCTGCCATCATCTTTCAGCTTAGTTTTCTCTAGGAACGCGTTGAAGTTCATGTTGACATGAGCGTTGGCCATTTGATCTACAAGACATATTATGCAAAAGTTTTAGACTAAGTTCATGATAATTAAGTTCATCTAATCAAATTATTTAATGAACTCCCACTCAGATTTGACATCCCTCTAGTCATCTAAGTGTTACACGATCCGAGTCGACTAGGCCGTGTCCGATCATCACGTGAGACGGACTAGTCATCATCGGTGAACATCTCCATGTTGATCGTATCTTCCATACGACTCATGTTCGACCTTTCGGTCTCTGTGTTCCGAGGCCATGTCTGTACATGCTAGGCTCGTGAAGTTAACCCTAAGTGTTCTGCATGTGTAAATCTGTCTTACACCCGTTGTATGTGAACGTAAGGATCTATCACACCCGATCATCACGTGGTGCTTCGAAACGACGAACTTTAGCAACGGTGCACAGTTAGGGGGAACACTTTCTTGAAATTATTATAAGGGATCATCTTATTTACTACCGCCATTCTAAGTAAACAAGATGCATAAACATAATAAACATCACATGCAATTATATAAAGTAGTGACATGATATGGCCAATATCATATAGCTCCTTTGATCTTCATCTTCGGGGCTCCATGATCATCCTGTCACCGGCATGACACCATGATCTCCATCATCATGATCTCCATCATCGTGTCTTCATGAAGTTGTCACGCCAACGACTACTTCTACTTCTATGGCTAACGCGTTAAGCAATAAAGTAAAGTAATTTACATGGCGTTCTTCAATGACACATAGGTCATACAAAAAATAAAGACAACTCCTATGGCTCCTGCCGGTTGTCATACTCATCGACATGCAAGTCATGATTCCTATTACAAGAACATGATCTCATACATCACAATATATCATTCATCATTCATCACAACTTCTGGCCATATCACATCACATGACAATTGCTGCAAAAACAAGTTAGACGTCGTCTAATTGTTGTTGCATCTTTTACGTGGCTGCAATTGGGTTCTAGCAAGATCGTTTTCTTACCTACGAATAACCACAACGTGATTTTGTCAACTTCTATTTACCCTTCATAAGGACCCTTTTCATCGAATCCGCTCCAACTAAAGTGGGAGAGACAGACACCCGCCAGCCACCTTATGCAACTAGTGCATGTTAGTCGGTGGAACCGGTCTCACGTAAGCGTACGTGTAAGGTTGGTCCGGGCCGCTTCATCCCACAATACCGCTGAAGCAAGATAAGACTAGTAGCGGCAAGCAAGTTGACAAGATCTACTCCCACAACAAAATTGTGTTCTACTCGTGCAATAGAGAACTACGCATAGACCTAGCTCATGATGCCACTGTTGGAGAACATTGCAGAAAATTAAAAATTTTCCTACGGTTTCACCAAGATCCATCTATGAGTTCATCTAAGCAACGAGTCAAGGGAGTGAGTTTGCATCTACATACCACTTGTAGATCGCGTACGGAAGCGTTCGAGGGAGCGGTGATGATGGAGTCGTACTCGACGTGATTCAGATCACCGATGACCAAGTGCTGAACGGACAGCACCTCCGCGTTCAACACACGTACGGTACGGGCGACGTCTCCTCCGTCTTGATCCAGCAAGGAGGAAGGAGAGGTTGAGGAAGACAGCTCCACCGGCAGCACGACGGTGTGGTGTTGGTGGAGAAGCAGCACTCCGACAGGGCTTCGCCAAGCTCGTGACGGAGAAGGAGAGGTGTTGGGGAGGGGAGGGGCTGCGCCTTGGCTTGTGTATGCAGCCCTCCCCTCACCCCTCTATTTATAGGGGAAGGGGCAAGGGGGGCCGGCCCCTCTAGATGGGATCTAGAGGGGGGGCGGCGGCCAGGGAGGGGGAACTTGCCCCCCAAGCAAAGGGGGCGCCCCCTCTAGGGTTCCCCCCCCCCCAACCCTAGGCGCATGGGCCCAAGGGGGGGGGGGCGCCCAGCCCTCCAGGGGCTGGCTCCTGCCCCAGCAGCCCATGTGCCCCCCCGGGAGGGGTGGCCCCTCCAGGTGGACCCTCGGAACCCTTCCGGTGGCCCCGGTACAATACCGATATGCCCCCGAAACTTTCCGGTATCCGTTTGACAACTTCCCATATATAAATCTTTACCTCCGGACCCTTCCGGAACTCCTCGTGACGTCCGGGATCTCATCCGGGACTCCGAACAACATTCGGTATTCACATACAAGTCTTCCTAATAACCCTAGCGTCACCGAACCTTAAGTGTGTAGACCCTACGGGTTCGGGAGACATGCAGACATGACCGAGACGGCTCTCAGGTTAATAACCAACAGCGGGATCTGGATACCCATGTTGGCTCCCACATGCTCCTCGATGATGTCATCGGATGAACTACGATGTCGAGGATTCAAGCAACCCTGTATACTATTCCCTTTGTCAATCGGTACGTTACATGCCCGAGACTCGATCATCGGTATCCCAATACCTCGTTCAGTCTCGTTACCGGCAAGTCACTTTACTCGTACCGTAATGCATGACCCCATGACCAAGCACTTGGTCACTTTGAGCTCATTATGATGATGCATTACTGAGTGGGCCCAGAGATACCTCTCCGTCATACGGAGTGACAAATCCCAGTCTCGATCCGTGTCAACCCAACAGACACTTTCGGAGATACCTGTAGTGTACCTTTATAGTCACCCAGTTATGTTGTGACGTTTGGTACACCCAAAGCACTCCTACGGTATCCGGGAGTTACACGATCTCATGGTCTAAGGAAGAGATACTTGACATTGAAAAAACTCTAGCAAAACGAACTACACGATCTTGTGCTATGCTTAGGATTGGGTCTTGTCCATCACATCATTCTCCTAATGATGTGATCCCGTTGTCAATGACATCCAGTGTCCATAGTCAGGAAACCATGACTATCTGTTGACCAACGAGCTAGTCAACTAGAGGCTCACCAGGGACGTATTGTGGTCTATGTATTCACACATGTATTACGATTTCCGGATAATACAATTATAGCATGAATAAAAGACAATTATCATGAACAAGGAAATATAATAATAATGCTTTTATTATTGCCTCTAGGGCATATTTCCAACAGTGACTCCACCCCCACCGGATCCCAGGAACCCGTAGAATCTCGGGTGGACCGCATCAGCGATCTCCCGGACGCCGTCCTTGGGGTGATCATCTCGCTTCTCCCCACCAAGGATTGCTGCCGCACCCAAGTCCTCTCAATTCGATGGCGCCCTCTATGGCGCGCCGTGCCCCTTAATCTCGACTGTCATCAGCTATCTCTCTTCAATGATTTTGAAATCCCAGAGCCATCATCTCCTCCCACCAAGGCTCCGTTCATAGCCTCTGCATCCCGTCATGCTACCTGAGCAAGCATACCATGCCCTGCACGGTGGACGCCTGGCTGAAATCCCCTGAATTCACAGAACTACAACTGCTTGAGTTCTACTATTCCCCTGGAAATCACATACCACATACCGAGCGCCATGAACTTGTGCCCTCAGCACCGATGTCCATCTCGCGGTTTTCCTCCTCTCTCCACACCGCCACCTTTGCGCTGTGCTACCTACCAGACAATCTGGTATTAAACCTTTGACTCCCATTTCTCAAGAAACCTTCACTTGTGCGGGTTCGTATATCGGAGGCCTCATTGCACAACATCATCCACTCCAGTTGCCCCGCGCTAGAGTGCTTGGTGCTTGTTTTCACAGTTAGAATCGGTTGTCTCCAAATAAAGTCGCCTAACCTTGTAAGAATTGGATTTTTTTTTGATGGAAGGCAGCTCATCGTCCAAGATGCCCCTTCACTTCAAAGCTTGATCCTTGATTCTAGTTATTCACCGTTGCAAATAACCGTCCTCTCTGCGCCTAAACTAGAGACCTTGGGTGTAATACATGATCTCTGTGCTCATTTCAATATGGTGTTTGGCTCCACAGTTCTTCAGGTACTTTATATTATCATCTACACTTGTAACCATAAGCTGCATTTTAAATTTCTGCGCATAATTTATATATCATCTTGGAGTACACATTTTGTACTAATATTATGTTCTATGCTCAATGAAGATTTTCTCCATGGATGGCCTATCAATGGTGCTGGATTCTGTCAAGATCTTATATATCCAAATGAATAGTTATGATCTCAACAAGATTATTGGCTTGCTGCAATGCTTTCCATGTCTGGAGAAGTTGTATATAAAGGTGATAATTTCACGCACATTGGAAGCCCACATATAGTGTACTAGAATTAACCGTTCAGCTGTTGCTCTTTCGACACTCTTCTTTTAGACCTTAACTGTTTTCAATCTTCATGTCTATTTAGGCAACATGACGGGGTAAGAAAGTTATAACCAATCGGTGGATTCGTAAGCATCGGGATTTTCTCACTTCTCATGAGATTCGATTGAAGACAATAACGCTAGAACGATATGTAGGCAACCGTGCAAACACAAGATTTTTCACATTCTTCCTGCTGAATGCGAGGTTACTATTGTCCATCAGGCTTAAGTTTATCAGCAACATGGTTTTGACGGATGGGTATGTCGAAGAGCAAAAAAAGGAGTTTCAGGTGGGCAAAAGAGCTTCTGAACGTGTCGGGCTTCTATTTACAACATATTGTGGTCATAATCCAGTAAATTTTACGACCCAGGATGTTCATTCTATGGACTTGACCGATCCATTTGACTGTGACTGCCGAAAATAGTGTTGGAGTTAGATGTTGTTGCCCTTTTCAATCTGGTTTTTTTGTAAACCTGATGAACAATCAACCCTCATGCTTTCGTACAGTTTGTAAGCTGGAGTTAGATGTTCCTGCCCTTTTCAACTCGGCTGTGACTGTCATATTTTCTTTGAAACAAGGCAGATGGCTTGCCATTCGTTTAATCTAGAGTGAAATATTGTAACAAATCACAACCAAGGGAAATAACATCACTCACACCAGCTGCTTGAGCTCACTGTGCATTACAGAAGCCAAGTGATTAGCCCCCACCAGCACCCACAAACTTATTTCGAACTAGCACATCAAATGGGCTGTAAATTTTCATAGGAAAGGCTGCATGACCATGACAGATTTGGATTCTGACATTTGGGACCCGCGAGGAAATAGCCTATCCAAGGTGGTGTCGACTTACTAGCCAGTCAACAAACGATTCTGCCTACCAGCCGTTGGATTGACATCCAACATCTGTCGTGTATCTTCTATCTCTTGTCTTCTTCTTCCTCCAGCCGCCCAAACCAAACCACCCCGTCGGCTCCGCCTGCTCCCGCCTCCCATGGCTGGCTGCGCCTCCGCCGCCCTACCGTACGTACCCTCCAACGTTGGCCAGTCCGTCCCTCTATTCCGCAACATGTCCAGTTATTCTCCGGCGACGTCAGCCCCAACACGCACCCGTGCCCGAACCAGTCAACCCTCGTACTCCCCTCTGCCTGCGACTGGACCGGCGCATCTTCAATGACTCCTGTTCGTTATGTCCGAGGCCTCGCCGTCGTCCTCCGCCTTGCGGCCTTGGTTCGCTCGCCGTGCGCGGTGCACCGCCCTCTTGCATTGTCAACATCGTCAACAACCGAGAGGAACAAGGAGATGACTGTACGTGGAGAGGATGACAGTAGGGACCCACCAGCGTCATGGCAGTACGCAAGCAAGTGCCTCTATAGTACAAGCCCAAAAATATGGTTCCTCCTAGTCCTAATGGTTGGATATCTGGGGTCACGCCATTGTCAACGTAGTCAATAAACGAGAGAATTACACTATGAGCGGCTGACACCAGGTACCCAGCAAGTCGCGCAGTTTTTTGAGGAACAAGTAGTTGTTATTTATACTAGTTTTAGTGACGGACCAGGGTAACAACGGGGCTGTGCGGTGGCTGTGACCCGTCTAGCGAGGGTTTTATTTATGTTTACCACATGATGAGCCCAGTTGTGTTTTTTTCTTGCTGAAAATGGCTAGCCCAGTTCTATTTTTTAAAAGAAATACCCAAACAAGGCCTACTTGCTTTATCGGCCCTGCTGGGCTGTAAATCTTTCAAGACGATGAGAGTTTCATTCGGTTTCCCCAGAAATGGCCTGTACATTTTTAAAACACATCAAACCGGGAATTAGTTTCAATTTTTTTTCATTACAAGATCTTAAATTCCATTGATTTTTATGCATGGAAAATTATTTGGATTTTATATTTATATAAATTATTTTTCAAAATAGTTTGAATGTGAATCGATATTTCTGGATTAAAAATAGTTGACCGCACCGAAATATGCAAAATTTCGTATACCTTTTAACCGTGGCCACAATATGGGGTGTAATGCTAACAAAAAGAAGATGGGCTCCAAAAAAAATCTTAAGAATTAGCAAATGGGCTGTACATTATTAGAAATAATGGCAGATGGGCTGTATGCTGTTTTCCACAGATTTGAGGCTAACTTGTGCGCCTACTACAGGTTGACGCATATGCTTTCATAAAAAAGGTTGACACACACGCAACACCCTGTCAGCTTAGTCAACACACGAGAGTAGTGACTATTGGATGTCCATCCAACGGTTGTCGTGCTTCTTCAATCTCTGCTCTTCATGCTCCAACCGCTCAAACAAGCGCCGGTGGGACTGCCTGCTCCCTCCTCTCGCTGCCGGCTATGCTGCCGCGCAGGCCTCACGGCCCCATCGCACTCCCATCGCTGGCCTAGCCATCCCTCTACTCACCCACACATGATGTTATTCTCCAGCGACGGCAGACAAACCAGTAAACCCTCGTACTCCTCCGCGTGGGAAACAACTGCCGAGTATTCTCTGGCTCCGTGTCGTTCCCTTCCTAGGCCTCGCCGTCGTCCACCGCCCTGGTGCTCTCGGCATGGCCTGGTCAACATAGTCAATGAACGACATCCATCGGAAGTGGACTGTACGTGGAGTGGCTGACAGCTGGGTCCACGACCGCACGCAAGGAAATGCCTCCTTATTACGCGCAAAATAATGATTCCTCCACCAGACAGCTAGGACCCACAGGAAGGGCCTCTGTATTTCGCGAAAAAAACGTTCCCCCCGCTGACAGGTCGGACCCACTAACTATATCTTCGCACGTAAGGAAGTGCCTCCTTATTACGCCCAAAAAAATGAATACCCCCTGCTAGCTGGGACCCACCATATTGTTGGGCTGACTTGTGGGTCTACTAAGTTGACGGGGACGGAGGGCTTTGTCAACTTAGTCAATACTCCAGTGACCGTATGATGTCCATCCAACGGCCATAGTGCTTCTTCAACCTCTGGTCTTCTTGCTCCAGCCGCCCAAAGCAGCGCCGGTCGTGCCGCCTACTCCTGCCTCCCGTGGCCGGATGTAGTACCGCCTGCTCCTGCCTCCCGTGGCCGGCTGTAGTACCGTCTGCTCCTGCCTCCCGTGGCCCGGCTTCGCGTCGTCCCCTTCCTAGGCCTCGCCGTCGTCCACTGCCGTGGTACTCTCGGCACGGCGTGGTCAATGTGGTCAACGACCGACTTCCATCGGAAGAGTACTGTACGTGGAGAGGCTGACAGCTGGGTCCACGGCAGTCGCAAGGAAGTGCCTCCTTATTACGCGGAAAATAATTATTCCTCCACCTGACAGCGGGGACTCACCGGACGGGCCACCAGTATTTTGCGAAAAAAATCGTTTCCCCCTGACTGCTAGGACCCACCGGACGGGCCACCGTATTTCGCGAAAAAATGTTCCCCCCGCTGTCAGCTCGGAGTCACTGGAAGTGCCTCCTTATTACGCACAAAAAAATGAATACTCCCCCGGCTAGCTGGGACCCACCTTGGTGGGAGGCTGTCTTGTGGGCCTACTAAGTTGACGGGGACGAAGGGCTTTCTCAACTTAGTCAATATGAACGATTCTAGCTCTAGTGACCGTACGATGTCCATCCAACGGCCGTAGTGCTTCTTCAACCTCTGGTCTTCTTGCTCCAGCCACCCAAAGCAGCGCCGGTCGTGCCGCATGCTCCTGCCTCCCGTCGCCGGTTGTGCTGCCGCGGAGGCCTCATCGCCCCCTACTATTCCCACCGCTGGCCAGGCCCTACGGCGATGACAGCCTCACACCGCAGCCGAACCAGTGAACCCTCGTACTCCTCTCCGCGCGGGCTTCCACTGCCGCGTCTTCCCCGGCTCCGCGTCGTCCCCTTCCTAGGCCTCGTTGTCGTCCACCGCTGTGGTGCTCTCTGCGCGACGTGGTCAACATGGTCAAGGAACGACTTCCATTGGAAGAGTACTGTACGTGGAGAGGCTGACAGCTGGGTCCACGGCCATAGCCCAGTTTTTTGTGATTTGCCAAGTAAGTCGCTTTGTCAGGCCTGTTGGGCTGTAAATCTTTCAAGACAAGGACAGCTTTCATTCGGCTGGCCGAGAAAATGGCCCATGAGTAATGAGAAATGGGCTGTACATTTTTAAAACACATCAAACCGACAATTAGTTTCAATTTTTTTTTCATTTCAAGATTTTAAATTACATTAATTTTTATGCGTGGAGAATTTGTTTGGATTTTATATTGATATACATTTATTTTTAAAATCAGTTTGAATGTGAGTCGAAATTTCGGGATTAAAAACAGTTCGGACCGCACCGAAATATACAAAATTTCGTATAATTTTTTAACTGTGGCCACAATATGGGCTATAATGCTAACAAAAAGAATATGGGCTCCAAACAAAACCTTAAGAATTAGCAAATGGGCTGTAAATTATTAGAAATAATGGCAGATGGGTTGTATGCTGTTTTCCACAGATTTGAGGCTTTCCTAAAAAAATGGTTGACGCACAAGCAGTGACGGTTGAATGTCCATCCAACGGCCGTCGTGCTTCTTCAATCTCTGCTCTTCCTGCTCCATACGCTCAAACAACCGCCGGCGGGACTGCCTACTCCCTCCTCCCCGCGGCCGGCTGTGCTGCCGCGCAGGCCTCACCGCCCCACCGTACTCCCATCGCTGGCCTAGCCATCCCTCTATTCACCCACACCTGCTGTTATTCTCCGGCGACGGCAGACGAACCAGTAAACCCTCGTACAGTCGTACTCCCCTCCGCGTGGGAAACAACTGCCGAGTCTTCCCTGCCTCCGTGTCGTCCCCTTCCTAGGCCTCGCCGTCGTCCACCGCCGTGGTGCACTCGGTGCGGCGTGGTCAATGTGGTCAATGACCGACTTCCATCGGAAGAGTACTGTGCGTGGAGAGGCTGACAGCTGGGTCCACGGCCGCAGCAAGGAAGTGCCTCCTTATTACACGCAAAATAATTATTCCTCCACCTGACAACGGGGACCCACCGGACGGGCCACCGTATTTCGCGAAAAAAACGTTTCCCCCTTGACTGCTGGGACCCACCAGCTACACCTTCGCACGCAAGGAAGTGCGTCCGGGCAAAAAAAACAATTCACCCCCCCGACTGCTGGGACCCACCAGCTACATCTTCGCACGCAAGGAAGTGCGTCTGGGCAAAAAAACAATTCGCCCCCCTGACTGCTGGGACCCACCAGCTACATCTTCACAGGCAAGGAAGTGCCTGACAGTCAGGACCCACCTGGTCGAAGCGTACGTAGCGTTGTCATTCTGGTCGCAAACGTGTACGTACATATATACTGGTGGATGTAGAGGCGCGCACGTGTCGTAGTAGAGGCACGCACGTAGCATGTACATGTACGTACAGCGGCCAGGGTACAAGAAAGAAAATACGACCACGTATGTGTACATACGGGCGGGTCTCGAACGCCTACTCGTGCATACGGACGCCGAGGGCTCGTGTACATGGCTGGGTCGGAACGAAGAAATAGCGTCGTCGTCGTGTTCATGGGGAGGCAACGGAATGCGTCGTGTTCATGGGGAGGCAATGGAATGCGTCGTGTTCATCGGGAGGCAACGAAACGCGTGGGAGCCAACCGGCTGGGTCGGAACGGAATGTGTGGTCGTGTTCATCGGGAGGGCTCGGACGGAACAAGTGATGGAAACGAGGCCTGGCGTACCACAGAACGGAGGAAACGAACCTCCTACGTTCGGAACGGGGTCCTGTTGATCGGGAGGGGTGTGGCGTACCGCAAAACAGAGGAAATGGACCTCCTACGGTCGAAACGGGTGTCCTGTTGATCAAGAGGGGTGTGGCGTACTGACAAACGGAGGAAACAGACCTCCTACGGTCGAAAGGGGGGTCCTGTTGGTCAGGAGGGGTGTGGCATACCGCAAAACAGACGAAAAGGACCTCCTACGGTCGAACCGGGGGTCCTGTTGATCGGGAGGGGTGTGGCGTACCGCAAAACGGACGAAATGGACCTCCTACGGTCGAAACGGGGGTCCTGTTCATCAGGAGGGGTGTGGCGTACCGCAAAACGGGACTCCACGGGATACTGTTCATCTCCACCATCGACCTCCTCCAGCCTCCACGGGCTACCGTCGACCTCCTCCAGCCTCCACGGGCTCCTGTTCATCCAGCCTCCACCGCGCGCTACTCCACCGACTACTGTTTAACCACCCCTCCACCGTCTACTGTTCATCCACCCCTCCACCATCTACTGTTCATCCAGCCCTCTACACCACGGGGTCCTGTTCAACCACCCCTCCACCGTCTACTGTTCATCCAGCCCTCCACACCACAGGGTCCTGTTCATCAAGAGGCAATGCCACCGCTCACTGTTCATCCAACCCCCCCGCAACGCTCACTGTTCATCCAATTGATCGGCTTTAGTTAGCAGCAATAGCGAAGGAATCGCTCCATCGGGTTCAGTTAACAGCAATCGATCAATCGCTCGGGTTCAGTAACGCGTAGCCTGTAGTGCAATCACTCGGGTTCAGTTAGAGCCCAACGCCTCACTCGGGTTCAGTTAGAGCCAACGCCTCGCACACACGCGCGTACGTGTACGAGAGAAACGCGCATCGCTCGGCCCCCGACCTCCCACTGTAACCGGCAACTCCCCGAAATCCCCCCCCCTCGCTTCTACCACGGGTTTTTCTGTCATGGATGGCCCAAAGAATGTCATGCAGCTGCGTCTCCGGCCCGCCCAGGACGAAAAGCCCATTTTCTGTCATGATTTTTTGTCATAGAAGTAGGAGCCCACCACATCTATGATGATACCGGGTTTTGTCACAATTATCGTCATAGAAGTGTCATATGTATGACAGAAATTTTTTTCGTTTGGCCCAAAATGTCACGGATGTGTCTTTTTATTTGTAGTGTGCCTTGCATGATACTTATGATGAAACTACTTCTATCCTTGATACTACTTTGCCATTAGGTGAATTTCTTGATGAACAACTTGTTAGGGCTAGAGAGAACGAAATTATTGAAGATGCTATTATTGATGATAGTGATGATGAACGTTCTCCGAACGATTTTGAATTGCCTGTTGTTCCTGAGGGTTATGTTATGAATGAAGAAGCTGCTAGAGCTATCTTTGCTTGCAATGATAGATATGATCTTAAGAAACTATTAGCTAAATGGAAGCAGCAATCCCTTAATGCTAGAATGAAACCTGACCCTGCTTTTGCTACTTCACCTATCTGTGTGACTGATAAGGAATATGAATTCCCTGTTGATCCTGAGATTATTACTTTAGTAGAATCTGATCCTTTTTATGGCCTTGAATCTGAAACTATTGTGGCACATCTTACCAAGTTGAATGATATAGCTACCCTGTTTACTCGATAAATCTTGCTACTTTTATATTCTTAAGATATTTTCGTTCTCATTAAAGGGTGATGCTAAGACTTGGTATAATTATCTTGCTCCTGGTTGTGTGTGTAGTCCCCAGGATATGATTTATTACTTCTCTGCTAAATATTTCCCTGCCCATAAGAAACAAGCTTCCTTGCGGGAGATATATAATTTTGTGCAAATCAAAGAAGAGAGTCTCCCACAAGCTTGGGGGAGGCTTTTCTGGTTACTTAATGCTTTGCCTGATCATCCTCTTAAGAAAAATGAAATACTTGATATCTTCTATAATGGACTAACCGATGCTTCCAAGGACCACTTGGATAGTTGTGCTGGTTGTATTTCAGGGAAAGAACAGTTGACGAAGCTGAATTACTATTGAATAATATGTTGACTAACGAAAATAATTGGACTCTTCCTGAGCCAATTCCTGAGGCAATTCCCGAACCAATTGAGACAACTCCTGAGCCTATTCCTAAACCTACTCCAAAAAAGAGAGGTGTTCTATTTCTCAGTCCTGAAGATATGCAAGAGGCAAAGAAATCAATGAAAGAGAAAGGTATTAAAGCTGAAGACGTTAAGAATTTACCTCCTATTGAAGAAATACATGGTCTTAATAAACCTCCTGTTGAAGAAACACATTGTCTTGATAACTCGACACAGGTAGTAAAGGTAAATTCTCTCTATAGATATGATAAAGATGAGATCCCGTCTACTAAATTTCATAGTCCATGTTTAGATGAATTTGATGATTTCATGGATAGACAAGCAAATTTCAATGAGTATGTCGGTAGACAATTGAAGAATAATGCTTATACGATAGGAAGCTTGAATGATTATATAGCTAGAGTTAAAGATGAACTTAAACTCACTAGTAAACATGCTTCTGTGATTGCTACTCAAGATGAACGAGTACTTAAGGCTCAGAATGAATTGCTAGCTTAATTAAATAGTAAACATGACTTTGCTGTTAGAGTGGTTACTAGAACGGGTAAAATGACTTAGGAACCTTTGTATCCTGAAGGCCACCCTAAGAGAATTGAACAAGATTCTCAGAACAATAATCTAGATGCTCCTAGTTCTTCTAAGAAGAAGAAAAAAGAAAAATGATAGGACTTTGCAAACTTCTAGTGAACCTAATGTAGAAACACTTGAGAATCCTAATAATACTTCTATCTCTGATGCTGAAACACAATCCGGAGATGAACATGAACCTAATGATAATGCTAATAATGATGTTCATGTATATGCTCAACCTAGTAATAACAATGATATAGAAATTGAACCTGCTGTTGGTCATGATAACCCACAATCAAGAAACCAACGTTATGATAAGAGAGATTTTGTTGCTAGGAAGCACGGTAGAGAAAGAGAACCATGGGTTTAGAAACCCATGCCCTTTCCTCCTAAACCATCCAAGACAAAGGATGATAAGGACTTTGAGCATTTTGCTGAAATGATTAGATCTATTTTCTTATGCATGCGCTTAACTGATATGCTTAAATTAAACCCTTGTGCTAAATATATGAAAGATATCATTACTAATAAGAGGAAAATACCTGAAGCTGAGATTTCCACCATGCTTGCCAACTATACCTTTAAGGGTGGAATACCTAAGAAACTTGGTGATCCCGGAGTACCCACTATACCTTGCTCTATTAAAAGTAATTATGTTAAAACTTCTTTATGTGATTTAGGAGCCGGTGTTAGTGTTATGCCTCTTTCCTTGTATCGTAGACTTGAATTAAGTAAGTTGACACCCACTGAGATATCCTTGCAAATGGCTGATAAATCAACTACTATACCTGTCGGCATTTTAAATACTGCAGGAGCTGTTATTGTTTGCAACAAAGGCAATGTCACCTTTCATGTTAATGGAAATGAGCATACGATACATTTTCCGAGGAAACAAATTCAAGTTCATAGCATAAATACTATTGACAAAATTCAATCAATTATTATTGGAGGTTTTGAATTTCCTCTCCCTACTGTCAAGAAAAAGTATGATATTCTTATTGTTGGGGATGTTCATATCCCCGTTGAGGTAACCTAGTGTCACTTCGAAATTTCTCCGGTTCCGTGTTATTCGGAATGAGTTTGTTAACAAGACTTGATCAACCTTGTTAGTGGATTCATTTTGATGATCATGAGATGGATGAAACTAGAAGAAACAACCCTCTGTACCCTCTTTTTACTTTTTGTTATTTAAAATAAGGGATAATTAATTTGGTGCCCTTAGTTGTGTCCCACTCGGCAGGTTTACCCCTAGTTTCCAAAAACACTTATTCCTGCCCAAACCACTTTGCTCCTCTTATGCTTTTGCCCTTTGACCATTTGACCATCACTTTGAAAACTTCGTAAAGAATTCATACTAACTCAGAAAAATTCAAATAAGATATCAAAATGTTCAGAAAAGCATCACATATATGTGCATGTCATTTGCATTCATGAAAAAAAGTGTTAGCCAGTCCCCATCTTAGTTTTAGCTCATATGATCTTAGCATGAACAGTAAAATCTAAAAAAATCTAAAAAATCTAAAAAAAATGATGGCAAACTTTGACCAATGTTTTGAGTGCTTGTGAAGTTCATAAGGGAATGACATTCGTGGAAGTCGTGGCAAAAAAAAACAAAAATCAATGCTCCAAAATTTCATTTTTTTGCCATGACTTCCATGAATGTCATTCCCTTATGAAACTTGGCAAGCACTCAAAACATTGGTCAAAGTTTGTCACCAATTTTTTTAGAATTTTTAGAATTTTTTTAGATTTTACTATTCATGCAAAGATCATATGAGCTAAAACTGAGATGGGGACTGGCCAACACATTTTTTGTGAATGCAATTGACATGCACACATAGGTGATGCTTTTTTGAACATTTTGATATCTTATTTGAATTTTTCTGAGTTAGTATGAATTTTCTATGAAGTTTTCAAAGTGATGGTCAAACGGTCAAAGGGCAAAAGCATAAGAGGAGCAAAGTGGTTTGGGCAGGAACAAGTGTTTTCGGAAACTAGGGGTAAACCTGCCGAGTGTGACCCAACTAGGGGCATAAAATCAATTATCCCTTAAAATAAATAAAGAAAAAATAGTATTATCTGTCTGGTTTCTGAATTATCCGTGCAATGAATAATTTCTTGAAAATAAAAGTGCTCCAAATGCCCTGTAAATTTAGTATGATTTTTTATGAATTATTTGAGGTTTTTAGGCACTAAAAACACTGCAAGGGGGTTTGCCACCTGGCCACGAGAGTGGAGGGCGCGCCCACACCCCCTGGGCACGTCCCCTATCTCGTGGGCCCCTGGTGGACCCCCTCCACTTATGCCAGCACCCACACACTCCATCTTCTTCCCAAAAAAATCCCCATCCAGCTCAAGCACGAGTTGTAGCTCATTTTGCTGCGATTTTCGATCTCCTTGCTCAAAGCTCCATTCACAAAACTGTTTGGGAGATTGTTGCTTGGTATGTGACTCCTCCATTGGTCCAAATAGTTTTTGTTCTAGTGCTTTATTCATTGCAAATCCTTGCTGCCTTGGTGACCCTGTTCTTGAGCTTGCATGTTAAATTTATGAGGTCCCAAGTAATTTTAATGCATGATATAGGCTCTAGGCACTTGTAGGAGTAGTTGCTATCAATCTTGTTTAGTTTTATTCACTCTTATTTTGAAGTTACTAATTTTTTTAGAAATATTGCAAAAAAATAAATATGTTCAAGAAAATGTACCAAGGTGGTTCCTCAGTAAAGAAAGGACCTAGGCTTGCCATGCGTGAGCAAGACGATGAACTACCAAGGGAGGCTAAAGTGCGGTCTTGTGAATGGCCGTCAGAAGAGTTTATGGTCAATTCAAGCATTAAGGATGAATTTGATACATATGTGTGTAATGCTGATCTTGAGGACTTCATGCAAGATAAGTGTCCTCAATACTACCACCTAACTGATTCTTTCGTGAGAAGGTTTAAATTTTCATCTTCGTGTAATTCTCATAGTGTCCTGTTTGATATTTATGATAAATCATATACCATGGACCTGGAAGACTTTACTACTGCTTGCAAACTCCCACAGTGGGGAAGTGTTAATGATCCCCACAAATATGAATTTAGAGATTTCCGTGCTAGTATTACTGTGGGAGAATCTAGGGATATTACACAAGCTACCATAGGGAGCATTCATTTTCCTGCTATACATTATTTTGCTCTCTTCATTGGTAGACACATTTACTGTAAAGATGAAGCATGTCATATGTGTGTCCCTGATCTTTGTGTCCTCATGAGTGCTGTACTAGGTTGTAAAGATTATAACTTGGGGGCAATAGTTGCACGTAGGTTGCATAAAAATGGTAGAGTTGGAGATTTATTTGGAGGAATTTATGCGACCCGTGTGGCAAATTATCTTGGTCTAGCTCCACGAGAGGGTGATGTGATGTTGCCTCCTGCTTATTTAGACTATGACGCTATGGTCAACCATCATTTTCTTAAGAGAAACGAACAATTCCTCCATTATCGACTAATCTTTGACAGACACAGCTCTGTCCATGTTACTCTTCCTCCTCCTTTCCTTTTTGATTACCAGGCAAAAGGAAGATATGTTGTTACCAGGGAGGAAGCAGCTGAAAATGAGAGGAGAGCGGAGGCGGCTCGCCAACATGCCGCAGCTCAGGATGCATTTGCTGCTGCATCTCAGTACGACCCCAGTTAGAACTACGGATATCAGCTAGGCTAACCGTGGCATTAGACCAACTTAGGCCAAAATCCTAAGCTTGGGGGAGTATGTATTTCTCACCGACTTTAAATTCATGTTCACACTATCCTAGTCGTCGGTGCTCATACTCTTTCATTGTATTATCCATGTTAGTTTAGTTCTCCTTTTCTAGTTTTCTTCTTGCGTGCCTGATGAACCTTAAGAAAAACCAAAAAATTAGTTAGTTTAATTTCCATGCTTTTAGCAAAAATTAAAATGAAAACCCAAAAAGATTTCTTGTTCTTCTTTTACTTGTTGGGAGCTTTCCCGTGTAAATAGTTTTCTTTTCTTTTCTTTCCTTTGGGGGGTTGAGAGTACAAGACCATATTGAAAATGTTTAGTGGCTCTCTTATGCATGATTGTTTATTTAACTTAGAGCCAATATTACTTTGTCTTCTGTCTTGAGTTGAATGCTTGCAGATTCCAGCTTAGTCCAATGCACGTGCACTCTTATTATTATACACATCGTTTGGTCGTGCAAGTGAAAGGCAATAATGACGATATATGATGAACTGCTTGGGATGAGAGAAGCTGGTATGAACTCGACCTCTTTTGTTTTTGTAAATATGACGAGTTAATCGTTCCTGATTCATCTTATTGTGAAGTAAACATATTTGCAATAACATTTAGAGATTATAGTTGCTTGTGCCATGCTTGATTAGCTATGAGTTATAATGGTTTACCTTGCGTGCCAACATGCTATTAGAATGATTATGATGTGGTATGATGGGATGGTATCCTCCTTTAAATGAATTGAGTGACTCGACTTGGCACATGTTCATGCATGTAGTTAAAACAAATCAACATAGCCTTCATGATATTTATGTTCATGGTGGATTATATCCTACTCATGCTTGTACTCGGTGTGAATTAGTTTTAATGCATGTTTATGACTGTTGTCGCTCTCTCAGTTGGTTGCTTCCCAGTCTTTTGCTAGCCTTCACCTGTACTAAGCGGGAATACTGCTTGTGCATCCAAACTCCTTAAACCCCAAAGTTATTCCAATGAGTCCACCATACCTTCCTATATGCGGTATTTACCTGCCGTTCCAAGTAAATTTGTATGTGCCAAACTCTAAACCTTCAAATGAAATTCTGTTTTGTATGCTCTAGCAGCTCATGTTTCCACTAGGGCTGCCTATATCTTCCATGCTACACTACAAAAAAATACACTTCCGTGATGATACGTGTTTGTCACAGTAGGTCGGGTTTTTTGTCATGCATGTACATCCATGACAAATTTATGACAGAATCAAGATAGTCATACCTATGCTGTCATAGAAGTGTTCCATGACATTACCAAAATTATCATCACGGAAGTGTCCACTTCCATGACGATAAATCACGCGTCACAGAAGTGCTTTCATCAAGGGTGACCGACACGTGGCATCCACCATAACGGAATGCCGTTAAGCTATTGGGTTGGGTTTTGGATCCGATAACCCGTTAATAGCCCCGACCAATGGGGATTTTCCACGTGTAAATTGGCTGGAGGAAACACGTGTCGGCTCACCGTTGGGACAGATGTCATCCACTCATTGGATAGAAGGCGCCTATGATACGTCGACACGTGGCGCGGCCCAACAGAGGCCTGTTTGACTTGGTCAAAAGGTGGCGGGCCGGCCCATGTAAAGCCTATTAACGACCTGTTTGCATATAGCCCATTTACAGCCCGCTAACCCAAGGCCCGTTATGCCCTATCCGAATTAGGCCCAATAGCATCATCTGGGCCACCCAATATGATTCCAGCCTGTTTTCACTTCTAGCCCATGTATGGCCCATGACATCTTTCGGCCCATATGAGGCCCTATGTAACTCTTGGCCTATTAACGGCCCGTGGTAAAACCGGCCTGTAATGAACAGTGTATTACTTTACACCCATTAACGGCCCGTGGTGAAACTGGCCCGTAATGAACAGTGTATCACTTTATACCCATTAAGGGCCCGTTATTCCGTTGGGCCGTTTCCAGCCCATGTTATCTTTCGACCTTCTCAGAGCCCATTTATTCTTGGGCTCATTTCCAGCATTCGTTTACTTACGGCCCGTTACTGTCATTTTCTGCTTATGGGCCAAATTCAGCCCGTGGTTACAGTCGGCCCGTTAACACGTTGGGCCGTTTTCATAGCGTCATGAAATACGGCCTATTAACAATGGCCCGTTATGGTCGGCCCATGAACGGACGATTCCAACTCTAGCCCGTTTACGACCATTATGCGGCCTGTTATTGGCCCATGTTTGGCCAATCGATCATACTTCCCGTATAAGGCCCATTGATGATACGGCCCGTAGAAGGCCCATTGTTTCTGCGGCCCATAGAAGGCCCAGTGTTTATATGGCCCGTAGAAGGCCCACTGTTTATATGGCCCGTAGAAGGCCCACTTTTTCTACGGCCCATAGGTCTAGTGTCACTACAGTAAATATTAGCCCATGGTTATTGTGGCCTAGTTTTAAAAAATAGGTTATTGCAGCCACTAGCAAACCGCAGAAAAAGAACTGCACTGACTACAAGCAAACAAATAAACAAGAAAACAAGGAAATAAATAAGCAAGCAACTTACACTAGGCTATCACGGCTACTACACATATTACATCCACTGGGCATCAAAGTTCGCCACCAGTGCAAATATAGGGAACACATCAGCATATAAACGCCGCAGCAAAACAAGTCCAGAACTGAAACGGCTTCAGAAGATCTCAAGAAACAATATCCTGGGTACCCATAATGCTGGCAAGATGCTTAGCAAGCTTATTAGCTTTCTCTTGTTTGGCGCTTAAGTCCTCCAGTGCTTGCTGTTGCACCAGAAAGTATGCATTTGAATTCTGCAGGGACTTCCTCAGTCCTTCGACTTCTTGTCGCATAACATCTGATCGATGTCTTTCAACTTGAAGTTGAAACTCAAGAAGCCGAACTGATTCATGCAACGAGTTCGAAGAGCTAGTGCCAGCAGTGGTAGCCAATAACTCGAACACTACATCAAGACAGGACTTTGGGGTTGTCTCAGTGTCCTCAATATAGTTTTTATCAGCTTTCTTGGATACCAACAGGGATGTCTCACTATCTTGAACCTTATCTGCATTACTTCCTTTACCATTGCATAACAGGGTACTCTTCTCCAATATTTTATCCGCGTTCTAAAAGAGAAACAAATAAACACATCTCAGGTTTACAATGTAGTATATGAAACTCATTTTGGTAAACCAGTTCAGTAGTAAGGTGGACAAGATAACAGCATGAAACAAACATATATCTATGTAGTATGGTCACTGTATGGTCTATATCATTCTAGTTTATGTTGCCAAATCAAGATAGATACAGTTCGAATCATATCAATTTAAGACAAAGCAGCATAGAAAGAATATAAGTGTGGGAAACTACACAGCAATAACAACACTTGTAATGTGCATGGCATGAGAACATAACTATTTATTCAATTGAAACTGAAATCAACATAGAGCAAGTTACAACAGCAAACAACCAAACACGTTGAAGAAACAGGTTTAAAACATACCTGCTGCGCCATTGGAGTTTCAGTTGCATCCTTCAAATTTGAAATTGGTTGGTATCAGTAAATACAGTGATGCAAGAGCAAAGTAGTATGAACCATAGCTACGGAACCTGACCTGAGAACAATTCTTCTTCTGCTTTAAGCGTTGACTTCGGGTTCGGAGTGGTGGTCCTTGTGATTTGGGCACTGCAGTTGCCTTACTAACTGCTCGTGTTTGGGTGCTCTGTGGTGGAGACGGTGCTGTGTCAATGGGAACTGGGTGTCTATCTGCTGGCGTTGGGGTTAGAAGGGGTGTAGCTGGTTCTCTGTCCAACTGGGTAGGTGTACAATCTGCATGAGTGTGGGTTATGTGTGGTGGGGCTGATTCTTGGGCAAGTACAACTGTGGTTCTATCTGCATAGACAGGTAGCACGATCTTTTCTGAAGACCGTGTTTTTACTCCCACAGATACTGCCATCACTCCCTCCAATTGAAATGGCTGATAAACAAGAAAAGTAATTGAATGTATAGACATTGTAAGATAGACAGGTGCAATGAATAGTAGGGAAGAAAACAGGGCATGAAATAATTCACATTTATGTTGTCTAAGCAAACAGAATAGTAGGACATAATTTCACATATATGATGGCTAATTAAATAGGATAGCATGACACAATTTCACATGTATGATGGCTAACTAAATAGGATAGAATGACATACTTCAAAATATGATGACTATGTAAACAGGATGACATGATATAACTATACGATGTGTCTATTAAAGTGGTTGGCATGCCATAAATCACAAACATGCCGTCGATGGAAACATGATGGCATGATATAATTCACTGATAGAATGGCATAATTTAAAATATGATGACTATGTAAACAGGATGAGATGATATAACTATATTATGTCTTTCGAAAATGGGTTGGCATGCCATAATTCAGATACATGTTGTCTATGTAAACATCATGGCATGACATAATTCAAATATATGATTTATATACTAAGGAAGTGAGCAGAGGGCAATTGCATATATGATATGTCAACTAAGGAGATGGCATTCAATATTGTGTATATGATGTAAAAACCAAGCATTGCAATACAACATATGCATTATATGAGTAATATAACCCTGCCAAGTTTGAGCATACACCTCAAGGGGATAATAGGACTGGTCATCTGCCTCTGAATCCTCCTCTGAAGAGCTATCTGTAACCAGCAAGATATCTGCTTCAGCAGGTAGCATTGTCTGCTCTGAAGACCTTGTTTTCACTCCAGATTTCTCCATCACCAATTCAAATGGCTGATGCACAGGAAGAGCAGTTGAATATACAAACATTGTCGACAAAAGCAATGAGAAATACAAAAAAAGGACGGCATGATATAATTCACATATATGACGCTTGCCTAAACAACATGGCATTGCATAATTCACATACATAATGCCTTGCAACAAGATAACATTGCATCATTCACATATATAATGTCTTGCAACAAGATGGCATTGCATAATTCACATATATGGTAATTAGACACTAAACAGGTGGCATTCACACAAAGCATGTCTAAACTAAGCAAATGACATAGCAATGCAAGATACCATACGCACGATATGAGTAACATAACCCTGCCAAGTTAGGGCATGCACCTCAGGGGGAAAATATGACTGGTGATCTGTCTCTGAATCCTCCTCTGAGGAGCTATCGGTAACCAGCAAGACATGCGCTTCGTCAGATAGCATTGTCTGCTCTGAAGACCTTGTTTCCACTCCAGATTTTTCCATGACCGTGCCAAATGGATGATGCACAAGAAGAGTAATTGAATGTACTAAAATTGTTGACAAATTTAACACATAATAAAAAATTGATGGCATGATATAATTCACATATAAGATGACTGGCTAACTAGGGTGGCATTGCAAAATTCACATATTTGATGCCTGGCTAGACAAGATGGCATTGCATGATTCACATATACGATAAAGAAACTAAACAGATGGCATTGACACAAAGCATGTCTAAACTAAGAAGATGACATCTTTAATGTATACAGTAAGCAATGCAAGGCACCATATGCATGATATTACCAACATCAGCATGCCAAGTTAGAGCGAAGACCTCATGGGGTAAATAGGAGTGGTCTTGTCCTTCTGAATCCCCCTCGGAACAGTTATCTTCCTCTTGATTACGATCCGAAATGGGTGGAGGGGGGGCTGCCTTTGTGCCCACCATGGAACGACGTCTGCATGAAATTTTATTGCAACGCAAGGCTCGTCTCTTTTGCTCTACATGATCAGTTCCATTGTGTACAATAACTGGCATGCATAGGAATAAAACATAGTGAGATTATGTAAGGAGTGCATGCATAAATACAGAGTGATGGTAGCAAACTATGGATAGACCCAAAACCAATGATAGCAGGCAGATAATGGCTTTAGTTAAAAAATATAGATAATGGCTCCTTTAATGTTTGTTTGCACCCAACATGAAACTCATACTAGACATCGGAGATTAACCATATAGTAGACAGATAGTACTGATTGCTGCCCCAATATGTACCCCACAACCATTTAAATAATCAAGTTTCAGCATTAGTTTGGACCTGACTCGGAGTCTAATAGGTGAACACGGCGATAATGTAGGATGTCATCATATTAAGCGACGCATAACGTAAGCAGACACAAAAGAGTGCGACCTCTCTTGCGGACCTGTGTAGTCCTCAAGGTCATCTGCTCAGTTGATGATGGTAATGTAGTTGTCGTGGCTGCTGGCGGCGGGGAAGAAGATCTGAGGCGGCGAAAGACGGTCTAGAGAGCGGATCCCTACTGTGGTGAACCCTTCCGTCGTTGGAGCAGCTGAGCTGGGGTGGAACACAGCACCGCAGGAGCAGGACAAACCACACAAGGTTTTCTTTGACACATATCTGTAACAGAAGTAATTGAGTAAGGGCTTGTTTGAATTTGAGGATTCTAACAATTCAAGGATAGGAAATAGACAGGAATAGGATAGGAATGCACGTGCAAAACAGAGAATTTAAAAACACATGATTTCTTCCAATCTGGGTGTTTGATTCACAACAATTGGAAGATCACAGGATGCAAAAAAGCATGGTGAGATTAAGTCAAACCACAAGAAAATGTACGGTTATAATGCTTTGATGCTACTATCTCTTAGTCTTGTGCTTGATGAATAGGAATATGAAAAGGAGGAGAAGTGGAAATTAGAATTCCTACGTTTTTTCTTTCAAGGAGACACTAAAGGAACAAATCCTACAGTTTTACTTTGCTCCATTCCTTTGCACCAAATTCATGAAAAGTAGTACCATATGAAACTTTCCAATTCCTATGTTTTTCATTCACTTTTCCTTTCAAGCACTGGCAATTCTAGTAGGCAGGCTTGAGCAAGGAAAATCCTACACTAAAAAAATGTTTTTGTGCTACTTCTATTACTTTGGACCCAGGCCACTGCCATACTAGCTCAACTCCTAGGCCCATTGACAAATGCACAGCTCAAACACGCAGAGATAAATAATGATGACGTTCAAGAGAGTCCATCGCGGATAGCTAAGTTGCCTGGTACCTCACTTCTTGTCATATAGTAGGATAAAATAATCGTATTTCCCGTTACTACGAGTGCTCAGTGGACAATATATATAACATGTAGAGTAAAAAAGAGATGCAACAAGTGTACAACCTCTTTGGCGAAGCCATGTCGATCTCAGCGTAATTGGGTTGGCCGGTGAGGATGCTCCGGCTGACTTTTCTGTCGGAGGAGGGGAAGAAGATCTTAGGCGTCTAGAGATGGAGCCCGAGGTACTGCTCCGCTGTGATGGAGGGTTTCGTCGTTGGAGCAGCTCCGGTGAGTTGTACGACATTGAGGCTGAAGCAGGACAAGAGAGACAACAAACAACATTAACCTGAGTGGAATTCTAATAGCATCTCCAATACATGATGTAACATACATAACCACAAAGTGCTAGATGTAAAATACATCAGCCACTCATCTCTGAACTTAACTGTCGAAACTGAATTTAACTATCGAAACTGAACTTAAGTGTCGAAACTGAACCTAACTGTCGAAACTGAATTTTGCTGTCGAAACTGAATTTTGCTATCGAAACTGAACGCACTAGCAAGGTGAGGCTACACGTCGGTACGACTGACTTTTTCATCTCTGGTCAGTCGATTTTGCAGCCATTGGATACGAAATCAAGGGCCTGCGGTTCATCTTCAACCTCCACCCCCCTGAGCCGCCAGCCACCACCGGCCAAACAGCAGCCCCCCGCCGCCCGCGGCCGGTGGTGCGTCGCCCCGCCTGCCCCGAAAACACTCTCCACCACTGGTCCGCCGCCGCCCCGGCCATCCCTCTAGGCCCCCCCGTGTCGAGCTTTTTCTCCGGCGATCCCCACGCCACCGCCGGCGACCACCGCCCCCATCCTGAACCCTAAGATAGATAGTGGGGTACCTCTCTGGCGAGCCCCCCTCCCCGCTGCGGCTGGTTCTTCCTTCACCCCGGTGAGCCCACCCCTTGAAAATCGACTGACCCAAAAGGCGATTCAGTCGACTGAAGTGTAGCCAAATCAGAGCAGCATCGCAAGCAAGAGCAAGAGCAAGAGCAGCAGTGCGAGCAAGAGCAATAGCAAGAGCAGACTAGGCAGGGGACTAAGAGCAAGAGCAGAGCAACAACGCGAGCGAGAGCTAAAGCAACAGCAGCTCCTACTGATGTGGACATCGCCGCCGAGGGAGCGACGCCATGGAGGAAGTGGCCGGCGACGCCGCCGTGGATGGAGCCGCGCCGTGTCGGCTCGGGACCGAGCGCCGGCAGCACCGTGAGATCAAATCAAGAAGAAAATGCGGCGATTAGTGTACAACCTCTTTGGTGGCGCCAATTATGCCACAGCTTCATCCGAGGAAACGGTGATGATGATGCTCTTCCGGTGGTGCAGGTGAAGACGGCGGTGTGGGAATGGAGGTGGCGCGAAAGACGAGGGGAACGTCGGGGCAGCTCCTTGGAGGTGGAGGACGGGGTGGCTGAACCGGCGGGACGATGAGATCGATGACGGATCCTCATCCGGTACGGTGGATGAGGGACGTCGAGGTGTTGCTGTGGACGACGTCGTCGGGGAAGAGGCTCCGGCTGGGTGGCGGACGAAGCAGGGTGTGGGGTTTCGTCGCGGGTTTTCGTGGCCTCGGTGTACGAATGGGTGGGCGGATGGGATGGCAGTGGGGAACCATGGCTTAGAGACGCGCTTCTCCGAAATGGTGGGTAAGTTACGAAAGTACCACCCACCGATTTGAGGCGGTTCTTTCGGTTCAGGGGTACCACAGGCATTTCGTGTGTCGGGATTTCACAGGAGGTGGGAGTTTTCGGGCGCGTTGTAATTCCGGAATAGCAAGGCGCGGGTTGAGATGGAGGGAGTTGTTGGAGCACGACGAGACAAAGATATATCTTAAATATTTCGGGCTAACAAGGCGCGGGTTGAAGAGGCGGGAGTTTCGCAGCATGATAGACAGAGACGCTAGCTTCAATTTTCGGCATAACAAGGCGTGGCTTAAAATTTCGGAAGAACAAGCTTAACGTGTACCCAAAAAAAGACAATTTGCACCTCAACACGCACAACACACACACACATAAACACCATTTAGACTAGAGTAAGATACACGTGCATTGCACGCATGAGATTTGGCAACCAAATTATGAATAAATAACACATTGTAGCATGCAAGCTTTGAGTCATATATGCATGATGTAGATGTTCGTTTAATTCTTATAATTCATTTCATTCAAAATCTTCTAGTTTTTATAAGAGAGCTAATCTATTTTAAGATTCATGGAATTGTGCGTTGTAAGACATAAAGTAAAAAACAAATAATGGCAAATCATGTAGAAAAACATTTGAGCAATTCTGATACGGAAGATTCTAGAACAAATAAGAAGTGCTTGTGTTTTGATGTTTGTGCATTATGCTTAAGTTCAACCATGGAGTCTTCTAGATTATACATGTGGTGAAATCTGGTGGAATCTAGATGATATCCAACGGCCAATAGTGCTCAAATTTGCCATCTTTGGACCATCGGATTCGCCTCATCCAACGACCATCTTTCAAAGTTAAAGTTACCCGCACACAATATAAAAATATATATAATATATAATGACAAATGTTTCCTACACTATTCTATGTTAAAGTTACCACCACTTGTGTTTTGTATGTTGTATGTAGTATCTGTCGAAGCCGAGAGTATGTACCTGTAGTATGTAGTATATAACAATGATTAGGTAGTATATATACTAATTTTTAGGTAGTATGTACCATTTTTTGAGTATGCCCTTTTTTACGTACAAATTTGTACGTATTTCACAAATATAACAAAAACTATGGGGTCATATGCAATTTTTTCATGTAACTTGCGTTGAAACATCATAGATATAGTATATGAATATATTTAAAATAATAAAATAGTATATATATATATATATATAGTACCACATGGTAGTATATGAGACATATGGGGTAACTACCACCGGGTGTTAGGATGGATTTTCCCTATATATATATAGGGGTATAGATATAGATATGTGATGCGAAAGCCGCCCATCATCTCCAATTAGAATAGTGTGTCCATGCACGGATGCGACGTGGGCAAATGATGTCTGCCATCGGTATCTCAAATTCAAATCAGTCTGACCTTGTTCAATGTGTATACATTACAACATGCTCGTTTCCAAACCACACCGCGCAGATCTCTGTTATATTCATGCATGCATGGGTTTCAAACATCAGGATCTCTTATTCAAATATTTGAATTCAACTTTACATTGATTATGACCTCACCCATTCTTTTACACCCACACAGTAGTCTTCTCTTTATAATTGTACCACTAACTTTCTCTCGTGCATGCATGCACACACACTACCAGTCAGCATTATCTATCGCACGCATGCAATCTTTTTCTTCAGGTCGGTCTCCCATGAAGGCACACAACCACACACATCCCCCTCTCCATCATACCGGACATTCTTTATCTCTCACGCGTGCATGCAAAACGATCGATGTTCCTCTATGTATGTGTGTATATAGCTAGGTCTTTCATAGTTTTCCACACAAACCGATCAATCGATATATCCAGTGAGGTCTCACCCTCTTTCCCACGTCCACATCGATCAATCTATACCTCTCTATATAGGATTAACATAAATAGCTAATACACCCACATTAATTATATATCCAATTTCCCCCTCTCATCATCCATGCCTTCCGCTTCATCTCTTAGACGCGTGCACAATGGCGAAGACAGGGGGCGGTAAGTGCCCTGCCCCCCCCTAACATCACTATATATCGAGGCTAATATGAATGTGATCATTAGACAACTGCTGCTAAAAAAGGTTTAATTTCATGAATGGACCCTCCTCGTAAAGGATTAGCAATGCTTGGCCCCCTAGCTCGTTTATTTTTCATGGCTCCGCCACTGCGTGCAACAGCGCACGTGTTCGCCCCCTCTCTCTAAATATCGATCTCGCACTTGTGCATTCCTTCATAGTCTCCCTCCACTCGGCCCCTCGCACCATCTTCTAGCCCCCCACCGGATTTTTCCACATGTACAATCTAGCAGACTCCATGGTTGAACTTAAGCATAATGCACAAACCTCAAAATTACAGTGGTTCTCTTTTGTTCTAGAATCTTCCGTATCATAACTGCCCAAACTTTTTTTCTAGTTGAATTGCCATTATTTCTTTTTACTTTATGCTTTACAACGCACAATTCCATGAATCATAAAATAGATTACGGGCTTCTTTGATTCAAAGGATTCTCAAAGGAATTTTGGAGGATTCTAATCATTAGGAATTTTTCCTATCTTTGTTGTTTGATTCGTAGATTGTAAACCATAGGAATTTTTCCATATGATTCATTTGCACTAGATTTCATAGGAAACATCCCATCCACTCAAACCTCTTTGAAAGAATTCTGCATTTTTTCTATGCACAATCATACACTCGTAAAGTCCTGTAGGATTCAAGACGACATTCCACTATAATCCCATGTTTTCCTATTCATGCATTCTTATCTATTTTATAAAAACTAATTGATTTTGAATGAGATGAACTATAAGAATTAAACAAAGGGCTACATTACACGCATATATGACTCAGAGCTTACATGCTATAGTGTGGTATTTATTCATAATTTGGTTGCAAAATCTGATGCGTGCAATGCACGTGTACCTTACTAGTACTTCGAGTATGTGCAAAACACATAAATTAGAATACCAATGGCACGCTGCACAGTGTCTCTCTTACAGTTCATGAAGCCATGTGGCACATGTGGAGGCGTTGTCGCGACCTCCTTGCGTGGATTGATCACAGTGACGTGCTGCTGGTTCCAGAAGAATGTACTCGTCCTCCCTGAGCCATACTGGCAGTACATGCACGAAAGCGAAGATATGCAGGCACGCCACGCACGCACTCATTCCCTCGCACGCACACGCAGGTACACAGGCGGACACAATGTTGTACCAAGATCTACCCCATGTGATAATTTGACGCATGTAAAGTCGTTCACTTCATTGATGGTCAATTAATACAGCGCACGCAAATTGAGTGGATGTGAGGGCGGAAGAAAGATATTATTACTCCACTGCGCGCATGCGAGTAGTTAAATCGTGGGTTGCTAGTAGTACTTTCATTGGTCTCCTTCGTATTTTGTGTCAATTTTTGACAGTAACATAATATTTACGCATTTGAGCAGTGTAGTACTTGAAATTTATGTTCCGCTCGGGAGCCGTTTCGGGCCTCGAAACCAAAACCATCAATTAATCTTTACCTTGTTCCCATCACATTCGAAAGCCTGCTCACACCTACAAGTACGTACCAACCTGAACGTGTTCCCACTATGCAGGTATTAGTACTACTAGTGCTAGTACTTAGGTTATAAAAAGGGGAACTACCTAACCGAAAATTACTCTACCTTTCCTCCTCATAAGTGCTTCTTCTTCGTCCGTCGTTGCCATGGCCGGTGAGCAGAGCTCTAGGTCGAGAACTGCTCATAACAAGGGAGCGGCAACCAACGCTGTGGAAAAAAAAATGAGGGCTCGCCTCCACGCAGAGACCTCGAAAGATCACTCACGGGCAGGCGATGGCTCCCAGGAGCGCCCTAGCCGCGGAGGCGAACATGCCGATCCGGTGGAGGTGGAGTCGTTATCCTGCGACGGCATGCCCGATCAGCTCAAGAAGCACCTCAATAAGCAGAAGGAGTGCACCCAAAGCTTGACGAAGTTGCTGAAGGAGAGCCTCGACGACATGCCCGCTGAGCTCAATCAGCAGGGGGAGTTGACTGCCGGCTTGGTGATGCTGCTGAAGAAGAGCATTGCCTCGGAGAAGAAGGCGCCCGGCAAAATCCTGCGACTTCAGGAGGACAAGGCGAAGCTCTGCCACGGATCGACCTGTTGAAGGAGAAGAACGCCGACTGGAAGAAGCTACATGAGAATAGTAGTTCCTCGATGAAGATGCTGCAGGCCCTCGTCATGGAACAGAAAGAGGAGTTGGCGAAGCTCCGCATCGAGCACCCGGCTGCTGTCAAGGTATGCAATGCGGCCGTGGAACAGATGATGAAGGCTCGTGTCGAGAAATCCTGCGTCATGGACAGAATGAAGAAGATGGCGGAGGAGATGCGCAAGGAGATGGAGGTCGTGGAGGCGATGAAGAAGCAGTTACGCAGCGAATTAGATCATTTGAGGTGATAATCTTCCTTCTTCTTTTACTGCTGTGTTTCATCTTTTGCTTCGGGTGTTTCGCCGCACGTGTCACGTTCTCCACGAGGCATGAATAGAACAATGGTTTTTGTTTTTTTAGGGAATGAATAGAACAATGCTAACAATGAGATGACAAGCAAATGAGATCATTTTTATCTCCATATGGCACTGGGCTGCCGTGTTTCGTGCTCCTCCGTCGCAGTACTACTCCAGTGGAAAACTTGAGTATACCGCACAGTTCTTTGCTCCTCCTCGATCAGGTCGTCGGCGCATTTATACGAGCAGTCAAATCACAAGGCCCCGCCTTCCAGCAGTAATGAGCCGTCAAATCACAAAGGCCCTCGCCTCTCGTGAAACCGACCAAGCTAGACTGCCCCACCCTCTAGCCTTTTAAAAAATGTATACTTTTGTACAACAGTAGTATCGATGGATTGCGCCATGGAGAAAAACTTGAAATAAAAAAGGTGGTACATATAGAGAGCACTCGTCGCCAAATTATGCATGTAGTACTATTAAAAAGGCTAGTCACAATAATGGTGTCCAGCACAACCCACCCCTCAAATAAAACTAAGCACCCTGGAATTCTTTGACAAAACTAAGCACCCTGAAATTCTTTGACAACTAAACTGTTGGCTATATGATGTTGGACATATATATTGTACGTATATAATGTGAAGAAATGAGTGGTAGTACTATACCAACTAAAAGATGAAATGTAAGAAATACTAGTATGTACTTACTGAAGAGTTAAAGTAACAAGAAGAAACATAACATAGTTCTGCTGGGGGCTCAGCACAACACACCCCTCAAATTGAATTAAGCACACATGAAATTAAACTTTGCAATTATTCCGGTAGACACTGCATTAGAACCACCATGAGCAACGACACTGCCACCTTACTCGGAGTTCTCGTCCACGTCCTCGACTTCGTCCTTGTCCCTCTTCCTCTTGGCCGATACTTCTTTGCTTGAACCGCCAACTTGGCTGTTGCTCTTCGTCCAACCCTTGTAGATATTGAAACAAAGGTATTCATCCATTGCAGCGTACTGGATGTGGTCTATATCTAGTACATTCCGCTGCCATGCATGACGATGAAACGTGTATGGAGGTTTCTCCAGTTTACCGTATGAAGGATGAACCATGGCTCCTGCCAGGGTCAGCATTGAAGGCTGACGAGAGGACACCAGCCGATTCTTTTGGAGGTCGAAGGTGTTGCCTACAATGAGGCCTATCGGACGCAAGACTTCTTTGTCGTTACCAAAGTCTACAGTAATGAATTTGACTAGGTTGCTCTCGAGGAAGTCCTTAAAATCCTGGCACTCAACGTCGGCATGGCATATGTGGTAGACCAAGCATAAGTCATGCACGCAAACCTGGATCATGGCGGGCTTCTTCCTCTCTTCGTCCTTTAGATCCTTCTCTCGTCCCATGAATGTGGTGTACTCAACATCTAGCCCAGCGACCCACTCATATCTGAGTCTTCGAACATGCGTCTGAAGCGAGAAAGGCATCCTTTCACCGTCGCGGAAGAATAGGTGTAGATGACGTCGAACTCATCGTCGGTGATGGTTCTAACCTTGTACTCACCGCCGATCGGGGAGATTTGGTACGCCATGGATTTGGGAGGAGGGTTAGGATTACTGGAACTGCCGTAATATACTAATGTGAATGGACAGGACGACTAGGAGCGAACCGCCATAGTATTAAAGGACGTGCGGGGACGAGGAGGAGCGAACTGCCAGCGTGCGAACGGCAGGGTAGTGGCCTTCCATTCTCCCATGATACGGGCTTCCGAGAGCCCTTGGATCGGAGATCGAACGGTTGCATGGCGTGATTCTAGACCTATGGGTGAATATCCTATCTTGGAGGGTTATTCTGCAAATTTTCAACAACTTAGCATGCGACCGTTTGATCTCAGATCCAAGGGCTGCCAGCAGCCCGTATCATGGTCGCGCCTACCACGACCGTCGCGTCGCTCCCGTGGTCGCGCCCTTGGAGATTTAACACGGTGCGTTAGGCTATCTGATGTTGGCATGTCATACATAGTCATCACTTAGTCACTCATACTACAACAAGGTTGGCTATAAGTGTATTTTTTTACTCCTCTCTATCTCTTTCTTGGTACTCCCTCCGTCCCATAATATAAGAACGTTTTTGACACTAGCTAGTGTAGTGTCAAAAATGTTCTTATATAATGGGACACAGGGAGTACTAGCATTTATTGCATTTGCCAAGGAGTGACCTCTTCCAATGAAATGGCACTAGTAGAAAAAGGACCTAATGTGAGACACATTAGTGCCGGTTTGATTTTGAGCCAGCACTAATGTGTCCAATAGTGCCGGTTCCAACGGCTAGCCGGCCGTTCTCATTAGTACCGGTTCGTGCCACGAACCGGTACTAAAGAGAGTGGTGGCAGGGTGTTGTCAGTTTGGGGCCCCTCCAGCACTTTTAGTACCGGTTCATGGCACGAACCAGTACTAAAGGTCGACCTACATAAACCCTTCGTCCACCCGAGCCACTCTGTTCTTCCCCTTTCCCCTCACTTCCTCTGTTCTTCCCCTCTCTTCCTCGAGCTCCTCACAAATTTTTCCCAAAATTTGTCAAGATTTGAAGGCCCCCATCCATTCAAATGATCACAAAGGTTAGCAACTTTGTCCTTTCAACTCTCGTTGCTAGATTAGCTCTTGCAATGCTTTGTATAGTGATTAATTTGGGAGGAATTATATTTGCTAGTATTTGATTTATATGAAATTTGAGGTCAAAAATAACACTTAGTTTGCATATGTAGGTGTGGTTTACTTAGTGCCTTCTAAATCTCTGTCGTAACCACCGTCGATCGCCCGCACCGTCCCGTTGCCGGCACCACCTTGTGGTGAGGCTCTTGTTCATGAATGTTTTACATTACCAAATTGATGTTTGTGTGATTTGGATATATAGTTACTCGTATAATTATCTTACCCATACGTTGTTTGTTATACATAGTGCCATGGTTTTGATATCCGTCCCCGTCGGCCCTCGTCCTTGTTATGTTTCGGATGTGGTATATTCTCATTTAAAACTAGTTGTTATATTTTGTGTTTATGACAAATTATGCCCATAAAGTTGACATACATATTTTTATCTAGGAGGTATGTGAACTGGAAATTCCAACCGACCCTATTGTCGAGAGGTTAAATTTAGTTGAAAGAGAAAACGAGTATTTGAAAGAAAAATTGAAAAGAATTGAGGGGGAGAAGATGGAATTGGAGTTGCATGTTGCCGATGTCGTCGATGATCACAAGATCAAGATGGAGAAAATGAGGTTGAAGATTAGAAAGATTAGAAAATATGCCATTGATAGTGTGGCTTGGTATCATTATGATGTTGGATCAATTGTTACCTTAATTGCGATCTTCATCGCATTTGTTGTTGCATTTAAATTCTTTAGCTCGAGAGTTATTTGTATGTTGCATTTAATTAAGTGTTGTATATGAACTTTATGTATGAACTTTATGTATGAACTTGTATTAATTTGGTCTATTGGTGTTGTGTAATGAAGATGAGCCGACAATGAATGTATGATGACAGATGGAACCCAACCTTTAGTTGGGCCAGGATGCAGGCCCGCAAAGGCCCAGTAGACCCAAAGGGCAGAAGAGGACAGGTAGGCCCAGTAGGCCTGCTTAGGAGTGGAGCTCGATAGAGCTGCCGCACTGGGGCTTATAAACCAGTGCGGTAGCCCTTCGAGTAGCGAGGTGGGACTAAACTTGCGCACCGCCTGGAGCCAGCGCACCCCCTTTAGTACCGGGTCGTGGCTCCAACCGGTACTAAAGACCCCCCCTTTAGTACCGGTTGGAGCCACCACCCGGTACTAAAGGGGGTGCGCTTCCCGCTGCTTGGCCTGGCCAAAACAGACCTTTAGTACCGGTTGGTGGCTCCAACCGGTACTAAAGGTCCATCCTATATATACAACACTTAAAAAAATTCAGTTTCCCTCTGTTTCCTCCCTCCGTCGCCCCGCCCTGCCCCGATCGACGCTATCCCCGTCGACATCGCCGCCCCCGCCCCTTGTCGCCGACCCCGGCCGTCCCCGCCCCTCGTCGCTGCCCCCGTCGACGTCGCCGCCCTGGCCGTCCCCGTCCCCGTCGTCCGCATC